>NC_083577.1:90802015-90942015 GCF_027579695.1 Neoarius graeffei
AGTGTGTTATTGTCTATTAGAGTGTGTTATTCTGTGCTACAGTGTGTTATTGTCTATTAGAGGGAGTTAGTGTTTGCTACAGTGTGTTATTGTCTATTAGAGTGTGTTAGTGTCTGCTACAGTGTGTTATTGTCTATTAGAGGGTGTTAGTGTGTTATTGTCTATTAGAGTGTGTTATTCTGTGCTACAGTGTGTTATTGTCTATTAGAGGGAGTTAGTGTTTGCTACAGTGTGTTATTGTCTATTAGAGTGTGTTAGTGTGTTATTGTCTATTAGAGTGTGTTAGTGTCTGTGACAGTGTGTTATTGTCTATTAGAGGGAGTTAGTGTGTGCTACAGTGTGTTATTGTCTATTAGAGTGTGTTAGTGTGTGCTACAGTGTGTTATTGTCTATTAGAGGGTGTTAGTGTGTTATTGTCTATTAGAGTGTGTTAGTGTCTGTGACAGTGTGTTATTGTCTATTAGAGTGTGTTATTCTGTGCTACAGTGTGTTATTGTCTATTAGAGGGAGTTAGTGTGTGCTACAGTGTGTTATTGTCTATTAGAGTGTGTTAGTGTGTGCTACAGTGTGTTATTGTCTATTAGAGGGTGTTAGTCTGTGCTACAGTGTGTTATTGTCTATTAGAGTGTGTTAGTGTGTGCTACAGTGTGTTATTGTCTATTAGAGTGAGTTAGTGTGTTATTGTCTATTAGAGTGTGTTAGTGTCTGTGACAGTGTGTTATTGTCTATTAGAGGGTGTTAGTGTGTTACTGTCTATTAGAGTGTGTTATTCTGTGCTACAGTGTGTTATTGTCTATTAGAGTGTGTTAGTGTGTGCTACAGTGTGTTATTGTCTATTAGAGGGTCTTAGTGTGTTATTGTCTATTAGAGTGTGTTATTCTGTGCTACAGTGTGTTATTGTCTATTAGAGTGTGTTATTCTGTGCTACAGTGTGTTATTGTCTATTAGAGTGTGTTAGTGTGTGCTACAGTGTGTTATTGTCTATTAGAGGGTGTTAGTGTGTTATTGTCTATTAGAGTGTGTTATTCTGTGCTACAGTGTGTTATTGTCTATTAGAGTGTGTTAGTGTGTGCTACAGTGTGTTATTGTCTATTAGAGGGTCTTAGTGTGTTATTGTCTATTAGAGTGTGTTATTCTGTGCTACAGTATGTTATTGTCTATTAGAGTGTGTTAGTGTGTGCTACAGTGTGTTATTGTCTATTAGAGGGTGTTAGTGTGTTATTGTCTATTAGAGTGTGTTATTCTGTGCTACAGTGTGTTATTGTCTATTAGAGGGAGTTAGTGTTTGCTACAGTGTGTTATTGTCTATTAGAGTGTGTTAGCGTGTGCTACAGTGTGTTATTGTCTATTAGAGTGTGTTAGTGTGGGCTACAGTGTGTTATTGTCTATTAGAGGGAGTTAGTGTGTGCTACAGTGTGTTATTGTCTATTAGAGTGTGTTAGTGTGTGCTACAGTGTGTTATTGTCTATTAGAGGGTGTTAGTGTGTGCTACAGTGTGTTATTGTCTATTAGAGTGTGTTAGTGTGTGCTACAGTGTGTTATTGTCTATTAGAGTGTGTTATTCTGTGCTACAGTGTGTTATTGTCTATTAGAGGGAGTTAGTGTGTGCGACAGTGTGTTATTGTCTATTAGAGTGTGGTATTCTGTGCTACAGTGTGTTATTGTCTATTAGAGGGAGTTAGTGTGTGCTACAGTGTGTTATTGTCTATTAGAGTGTGTTATTCTGTGCTACAGTGTGTTATTGTCTATTAGAGTGTGTTAGTGTGTGCTACAGTGTGTTATTGTCTATTAGAGGGTGTTAGTGTGTTATTGTCTATTAGAGTGTGTTATTCTGTGCTACAGTGTGTTATTGTCTATTAGAGGGAGTTAGTGTGTGCTACAGTGTGTTATTGTCTATTAGAGGGAGCTAGTGTGTGCTACAGTGTGTTATTGTCTATTACAGGGAGTTAGTGTGTGCTACAGTGTGTTATTGTCTATTAGAGGGTGTTAGTGTGTTATTGTCTATTAGAGTGTGTTAGTGTCTGTGACAGTGTGTTATTGTCTATTAGAGTGTGTTATTCTGTGCTACAGTGTGTTATTGTCTATTAGAGGGAGTTAGTGTGTGCTACAGTGTGTTATTGTCTATTAGAGTGTGTTAGTGTGTGCTACAGTGTGTTATTGTCTATTAGAGGGTGTTAGTCTGTGCTACAGTGTGTTATTGTCTATTAGAGTGTGTTAGTGTGTGCTACAGTGTGTTATTGTCTATTAGAGTGTGTTAGTGTCTGTGACAGTGTGTTATTGTCTATTAGAGGGTGTTAGTGTGTTATTGTCTATTAGAGTGTGTTATTCTGTGCTACAGTGTGTTATTGTCTATTAGAGTGTGTTAGTGTGTGCTACAGTGTGTTATTGTCTATTAGAGGGTCTTAGTGTGTTATTGTCTATTAGAGTGTGTTATTCTGTGCTACAGTGTGTTATTGTCTATTAGAGTGTGTTATTCTGTGCTACAGTGTGTTATTGTCTATTAGAGTGTGTTAGTGTGTGCTACAGTGTGTTATTGTCTATTAGAGGGTGTTAGTGTGTTATTGTCTATTAGAGTGTGTTATTCTGTGCTACAGTGTGTTATTGTCTATTAGAGTGTGTTAGTGTGTGCTACAGTGTGTTATTGTCTATTAGAGGGTCTTAGTGTGTTATTGTCTATTAGAGTGTGTTATTCTGTGCTACAGTATGTTATTGTCTATTAGAGTGTGTTATTCTGTGCTACAGTGTGTTATTTTCTATTAGAGGGAGTTAGTGTTTGCTACAGTGTGTTATTGTCTATTAGAGTGTGTTAGCGTTTGCTACAGTGTGTTATTGTCTATTAGAGTGTGTTAGTGTGGGCTACAGTGTGTTATTGTCTATTAGAGGGAGTTAGTGTGTGCTACAGTGTGTTATTGTCTATTAGTGTGTGTTAGTGTGTGCTACAGTGTGTTATTGTCTATTAGAGGGTGTTAGTGTGTGCTACAGTGTGTTATTGTCTATTAGAGTGTGTTAGTGTGTGCTACAGTGTGTTATTGTCTATTAGAGTGTGTTATTCTGTGCTACAGTGTGTTATTGTCTATTAGAGGGAGTTAGTGTGTGCTACAGTGTGTTATTGTCTATTAGAGTGTGGTATTCTGTGCTACAGTGTGTTATTGTCTATTAGAGGGAGTTAGTGTGTGCTACAGTGTGTTATTGTCTATTAGAGTGTGTTATTCTGTGCTACAGTGTGTTATTGTCTATTAGAGTGTGTTAGTGTGTGCTACAGTGTGTTATTGTCTATTAGAGGGTGTTAGTGTGTTATTGTCTATTAGAGTGTGTTATTCTGTGCTACAGTGTGTTATTGTCTATTAGAGGGAGTTAGTGTGTGCTACAGTGTGTTATTGTCTATTAGAGGGAGCTAGTGTGTGCTACAGTGTGTTATTGTCTATTACAGGGAGTTAGTGTGTGCTACAGTGTGTTATTGTCTATTAGAGGGTGTTAGTGTGTTATTGTCTATTAGAGTGTGTTATTCTGGGCTACAGTGTGTTATTGTCTATTAGAGGGAGTTAGTGTTTGCTACAGTGTGTTATTGTCTATTAGAGGGAGCTAGTGTGTGCTACAGTGTGTTATTGTCTATTACAGGGAGTTAGTGTGTGCTACAGTGTGTTATTGTCTATTAGAGGGTGTTAGTGTGTTATTGTCTATTAGAGTGTGTTATTCTGTGCTACAGTGTGTTATTGTCTATTAGAGGGAGTTAGTGTTTGCTACAGTGTGTTATTGTCTATAAGAGGGAGTTAGTGTGTGCTACAGTGTGTTATTGTCTATTAGAGGGTGTTAGTCTGTGCAACAGTGTGTTATTGTCGATTAGAGGGAGTTAGTGTGTGCTACAGTGTGTTATTGTCTATTAGTGTGTTAGTGTGTGCTACAGTGTGTTATTGTCTATTAGAGGGTGTTAGTGTGTTATTGTCTATTAGAGTGTGTTATTCTGTGCTACAGTGTGTTATTGTCTATTAGAGGGAGTTAGTGTTTGCTACAGTGTGTTATTGTCTATTAGAGTGTGTTAGTGTCTGCTACAGTGTGTTATTGTCTATTAGAGGGTGTTAGTGTGTTATTGTCTATTAGAGTGTGTTATTCTGTGCTACAGTGTGTTATTGTCTATTAGAGGGAGTTAGTGTTTGCTACAGTGTGTTATTGTCTATTAGAGTGTGTTAGTGTGTTATTGTCTATTAGAGTGTGTTAGTGTCTGTGACAGTGTGTTATTGTCTATTAGAGGGAGTTAGTGTGTGCTACAGTGTGTTATTGTCTATTAGAGTGTGTTAGTGTGTGCTACAGTGTGTTATTGTCTATTAGAGGGTGTTAGTGTGTTATTGTCTATTAGAGTGTGTTAGTGTCTGTGACAGTGTGTTATTGTCTATTAGAGTGTGTTATTCTGTGCTACAGTGTGTTATTGTCTATTAGAGGGAGTTAGTGTGTGCTACAGTGTGTTATTGTCTATTAGAGTGTGTTAGTGTGTGCTACAGTGTGTTATTGTCTATTAGAGGGTGTTAGTCTGTGCTACAGTGTGTTATTGTCTATTAGAGTGTGTTAGTGTGTGCTACAGTGTGTTATTGTCTATTAGAGTGAGTTAGTGTGTTATTGTCTATTAGAGTGTGTTAGTGTCTGTGACAGTGTGTTATTGTCTATTAGAGGGTGTTAGTGTGTTACTGTCTATTAGAGTGTGTTATTCTGTGCTACAGTGTGTTATTGTCTATTAGAGTGTGTTAGTGTGTGCTACAGTGTGTTATTGTCTATTAGAGGGTCTTAGTGTGTTATTGTCTATTAGAGTGTGTTATTCTGTGCTACAGTGTGTTATTGTCTATTAGAGTGTGTTATTCTGTGCTACAGTGTGTTATTGTCTATTAGAGTGTGTTAGTGTGTGCTACAGTGTGTTATTGTCTATTAGAGGGTGTTAGTGTGTTATTGTCTATTAGAGTGTGTTATTCTGTGCTACAGTGTGTTATTGTCTATTAGAGTGTGTTAGTGTGTGCTACAGTGTGTTATTGTCTATTAGAGGGTCTTAGTGTGTTATTGTCTATTAGAGTGTGTTATTCTGTGCTACAGTATGTTATTGTCTATTAGAGTGTGTTAGTGTGTGCTACAGTGTGTTATTGTCTATTAGAGGGTGTTAGTGTGTTATTGTCTATTAGAGTGTGTTATTCTGTGCTACAGTGTGTTATTGTCTATTAGAGGGAGTTAGTGTTTGCTACAGTGTGTTATTGTCTATTAGAGTGTGTTAGCGTGTGCTACAGTGTGTTATTGTCTATTAGAGTGTGTTAGTGTGGGCTACAGTGTGTTATTGTCTATTTGAGGGAGTTAGTGTGTGCTACAGTGTGTTATTGTCTATTAGAGTGTGTTAGTGTGTGCTACAGTGTGTTATTGTCTATTAGAGGGTGTTAGTATGTGCTACAGTGTGTTATTGTCTATTAGAGTGTGTTAGTGTGTGCTACAGTGTGTTATTGTCTATTAGAGTGTGTTATTCTGTGCTACAGTGTGTTATTGTCTATTAGAGGGAGTTAGTGTGTGCGACAGTGTGTTATTGTCTATTAGAGTGTGGTATTCTGTGCTACAGTGTGTTATTGTCTATTAGAGGGAGTTAGTGTGTGCTACAGTGTGTTATTGTCTATTAGAGTGTGTTATTCTGTGCTACAGTGTGTTATTGTCTATTAGAGTGTGTTAGTGTGTGCTACAGTGTGTTATTGTCTATTAGAGGGTGTTAGTGTGTTATTGTCTATTAGAGTGTGTTATTCTGTGCTACAGTGTGTTATTGTCTATTAGAGGGAGTTAGTGTGTGCTACAGTGTGTTATTGTCTATTAGAGGGAGCTAGTGTGTGCTACAGTGTGTTATTGTCTATTACAGGGAGTTAGTGTGTGCTACAGTGTGTTATTGTCTATTAGAGGGTGTTAGTGTGTTATTGTCTATTAGAGTGTGTTAGTGTCTGTGACAGTGTGTTATTGTCTATTAGAGTGTGTTATTCTGTGCTACAGTGTGTTATTGTCTATTAGAGGGAGTTAGTGTGTGCTACAGTGTGTTATTGTCTATTAGAGTGTGTTAGTGTGTGCTACAGTGTGTTATTGTCTATTAGAGGGTGTTAGTCTGTGCTACAGTGTGTTATTGTCTATTAGAGTGTGTTAGTGTGTGCTACAGTGTGTTATTGTCTATTAGAGTGTGTTAGTGTGTTATTGTCTATTAGAGTGTGTTAGTGTCTGTGACAGTGTGTTATTGTCTATTAGAGGGTGTTAGTGTGTTATTGTCTATTAGAGTGTGTTATTCTGTGCTACAGTGTGTTATTGTCTATTAGAGTGTGTTAGTGTGTGCTACAGTGTGTTATTGTCTATTAGAGGGTCTTAGTGTGTTATTGTCTATTAGAGTGCGTTATTCTGTGCTACAGTGTGTTATTGTCTATTAGAGTGTGTTATTCTGTGCTACAGTGTGTTATTGTCTATTAGAGTGTGTTAGTGTGTGCTACAGTGTGTTATTGTCTATTAGAGGGTGTTAGTGTGTTATTGTCTATTAGAGTGTGTTATTCTGTGCTACAGTGTGTTATTGTCTATTAGAGTGTGTTAGTGTGTGCTACAGTGTGTTATTGTCTATTAGAGGGTCTTAGTGTGTTATTGTCTATTAGAGTGTGTTATTCTGTGCTACAGTATGTTATTGTCTATTAGAGTGTGTTATTCTGTGCTACAGTGTGTTATTTTCTATTAGAGGGAGTTAGTGTTTGCTACAGTGTGTTATTGTCTATTAGAGTGTGTTAGCGTTTGCTACAGTGTGTTATTGTCTATTAGAGTGTGTTAGTGTGGGCTACAGTGTGTTATTGTCTATTAGAGGGAGTTAGTGTGTGCTACAGTGTGTTATTGTCTATTAGTGTGTGTTAGTGTGTGCTACAGTGTGTTATTGTCTATTAGAGGGTGTTAGTGTGTGCTACAGTGTGTTATTGTCTATTAGAGTGTGTTAGTGTGTGCTACAGTGTGTTATTGTCTATTAGAGTGTGTTATTCTGTGCTACAGTGTGTTATTGTCTATTAGAGGGAGTTAGTGTGTGCTACAGTGTGTTATTGTCTATTAGAGTGTGGTATTCTGTGCTACAGTGTGTTATTGTCTATTAGAGGGAGTTAGTGTGTGCTACAGTGTGTTATTGTCTATTAGAGGGAGTTAGTGTGTGCTACAGTGTGTTATTGTCTATTAGAGGGTGTTAGTGTGTTATTGTCTATTAGAGTGTGTTATTCTGTGCTACAGTGTGTTATTGTCTATTAGAGGGAGTTAGTGTGTGCTACAGTGTGTTATTGTCTATTAGAGGGAGCTAGTGTGTGCTACAGTGTGTTATTGTCTATTACAGGGAGTTAGTGTGTGCTACAGTGTGTTATTGTCTATTAGAGGGTGTTAGTGTGTTATTGTCTATTAGAGTGTGTTATTCTGGGCTACAGTGTGTTATTGTCTATTAGAGTGTGTTATTCTGGGCTACAGTGTGTTATTGTCTATTAGAGTGTGTTATTCTGGGCTACAGTGTGTTATTGTCTATTAGAAGGAGTTAGTGTTGCTACAGTGTGTTATTGTCTATTAGAGGGAGTTAGTGTGTGCAACAGTGTGTTATTGTCAATTAGAGGGAGTTAGTGTGTGCTACAGTGTGTTATTGTCAATTAGAGGGTGTTAGTCTGTGCAACAGTGTGTTATTGTCTATTAGAGGGTGTTAGTCTGTGCAACAGTGTGTTATTGTCAATTATAGGGAGTTAGTGTGTGCTACAGTGTGTTATTGTCTATTAGAGTGAGTTAGTCTGTGCTACAGTGTGTTATTGTCTATTAGAGTGAGTTAGTGTGTGCTACAGTGTGTTATTGTCTATTAGAGTGTGTTAGTGTGTGCTACAGTGTGTTATTGTCTATTAGAGTGAGTTAGTGTGTGCTACAGTGTGTTATTGTCTATTAGAGTGTGGTAGTGTGTGCTACAGTGTGTTATTGTCTATTAGAGTGTGTTATTCTGTGCTACAGTGTGTTATTTTCTATTAGAGTGTGTTAGTGTGTGCTACAGTGCGTTATTGTCTATTAGTGTGTTAGTCTGTGCAACAGTGTGTTATTGTCTATTAGAGTGTGTTAGTGTGTGCTACACTGCGTTATTGTCTATTAGAGTGTGTCAGTCTGTGCAACAGTGTGTTATTGTCAATTAGAGGGAGTTAGTGTGTGCTACAGTGCGTTATTGTGTATTAGCGTGTGTTAGTCTGTGCAACAGTGTGTTATTGTCGATTAGAGGGAGTTAGTGTGTGCTACAGTGTGTTATTGTCTATTAGAGCGTGTTCGTCTGTGCAACAGTGTGTTATTGTCAATTAGAGTGAGTTACTGTGTGCTACAGTGCGTTATTGTGTATTAGAGGGAGTTAGTGTGTGCTACAGTGTGTTATTGTCTATTAGAGGGTGTTACTGTGTGCTACAGTGTGTTATTGTCTATTAGAGTGTGTTAGTGTGTGCTACAGTGTGTTATTGTCTATTAGAGTGTGTTTGTCTGTGCTACCGTGTGTTATTGTCTATTAGAGGGTGTTAGTGTGTTATTGTCTATTAGAGTTTGTTAGTGTCTGTGACAGTGTGTTATTGTCTATTAGAGTGTGTTAGTCTGTGCTACAGTGTGTTATTGTCTATTAGAGGGTGTTAGTGTGTGCTACAGTGTGTTATTGTCGCTTAGAGGGATTTAGTGTGTGCTACAGTGTGTTATTGTCTATTAGAGTGTGTTAGTGTGTGCTACAGTGTGTTATTGTCTATTAGAGGGTGTTAGTGTGTTATTGTCTATTAGAGTGTGTTATTCTGTGCTACAGTGTGTTATTGTCTATTAGAGGGTGTTAGTGTCTGTGACAGTGTGTTATTGTCTATTAGAGTTTGTTAGTGTGTGCTACAGTGTGTTATTGTCTATTAGAGGGTGTTAGTGTGTTATTGTCTATTAGAGTGTGTTATTCTGTGCTACAGTGTGTTATTGTCTATTAGAGTGTGTTAGTGTGTGCTACAGTGTGTTATTGTCTATTAGAGGGTGTTAGTGTGTGCTACAGTGTGTTATTGTCTATTAGAGGGTGTTAGTGTGTTATTGTCTATTAGAGTGTGTTATTCTGTGCTACAGTGTGTTATTGTCTATTAGAGGGTGTTAGTGTCTGTGACAGTGTGTTATTGTCTATTAGAGTTTGTTAGTGTGTGCTACAGTGTGTTATTGTCTAATAGAGGGTGTTAGTGTGTTATTGTCTATTAGAGTGTGTTATTCTGTGCTACAGTGTGTTATTGTCTATTAGAGTGTGTTAGTGTGTGCTACAGTGTGTTATTGTCTATTAGAGGGTGTTAGTGTGTGCTACAGTGTGTTATTGTCTATTAGAGTGTGTTAGTGTGTGCTACAGTGTGTTATTGTCTATTAGAGGGTGTTAGTGTGTTATTGTCTATTAGAGTGTGTTATTCTGTGCTACAGTGTGTTATTGTCGATTAGAGTGTGTTAGTGTGTGCTACAGTGTGTTCTTGTCTATTAGAGGGAGTTAGTGTGTGCTACAGTGTGTTATTGTCTACTAGAGGGAGTTAGTGTGTGCTACAGTGTGTTATTGTCTATTAGAGTGTGTTAGTGTGTGCTACAGTGTGTTATTGTCTATTAGAGGGTGTTAGTGTGTTATTGTCTATTAGAGTGTGTTATTCTGTGCTACAGTGTGTTATTGTCGATTAGAGTGTGTTACTGTGTGCTACAGTGTGTTATTGTCTATTAAAGTGTGTTAGTGTGTGCTACAGTGTGTTCTTGTCTATTAGAGGGAGTTAGTGTGTGCTACAGTGTGTTATTGTCTATTAGAGTGTGTTAGTGTGTGCTACAGTGTGTTATTGTCTATTAGAGTGTGTTAGTGTGTGCTACAGTGTGTTATTGTCTATTAGAGGGTGTTAGTGTGTTATTGTCTATTAGAGTGTGTTATTCTGTGCTACAGTGTGTTATTGTCGATTAGAGTGTGTTACTGTGTGCTACAGTGTGTTATTGTCTATTAGAGTGTGTTAGTGTGTGCTACAGTGTGTTATTGTCTATTAGAGGGTGTTAGTGTTTGCTACAGTGTGTTATTGTCTATTAGAGTGTGTTAGTGTGTGCTACAGTGTGTTATTGTCTATTAGAGGGTGTTAGTGTGTGCTACAGTGTGTTATTGTCGATTAGAGTGTGTTAGTGTTTGGTACAGTGTGTTATTGTCTATTAGAGTGTGTTAGTGTGTGCTACAGTGTGTTCTTGTCTATTAGAGGGTGTTAGTGTGTGCTACAGTGTGTTATTGTCTATTAGAGGGTGTTAGTGTGTTATTGTCTATTAGAGTGTGTTATTCTGTGCTACAGTGTGTTATTGTCGATTAGAGTGTGTTAGTGTGTGCTACAGTGTGTTATTGTCTATTAGAGTGTGTTAGTGTGTGCTACAGTGTGTTATTGTCTATTAGAGTGTGTTAGTGTGTGCTACAGTGTGTTATTGTCTATTAGAGTGTGTTAGTGTGTGCTACAGTGTGTTATTGTCTATTAGAGGGTGTTAGTGTGTTATTGTCTATTAGAGTGTGTTATTCTGTGCTACAGTGTGTTATTGTCTATTAGAGTGTGTTAGTGTGTGCTACAGTGTGTTATTGTCTATTAGAGTGTGTTAGTGTGTGCTACAGTGTGTTATTGTCTATTAGAGGGTGTTAGTGTGTTATTGTCTATTAGAGTGTGTTAGTGTGTGCTACAGTGTGTTATTGTCTATTAGAGTGTGTTATTCTGTGCTACAGTGTGTTATTGTCTATTAGAGGGAGTTAGTGTGTGCTACAGTGTGTTATTGTCTATTAGAGGGAGTTAGTGTGTGCTACAGTGTGTTATTGTCAATTAGAGGGAGGTAGTGTGTGCTACAGTGTGTTATTGTCGATTAGAGGGAGTTAGTGTGTGCTACAGTGTGTTATTGTCTATTACAGGGAGTTAGTGTGTGCTACAGTGTTTTATTGTCTATTAGAGGGAGTTAGTGTGTGCTACAGTGTGTTATTGTCTATTAGAGTGTGTTAGTGTGTGCTACAGTGTGTTATTGTCTATTAGAGGGTGTTAGTGTGTGCTACAGTGTGTTATTGTCTATTAGAGTGTGTTAGTGTGTGCTACAGTGTGTTATTGTCTATTAGAGGGTGTTAGTGTGTGCTACAGTGTGTTATTGTCTATTAGAGTGTGTTAGTGTGTGCTACAGTGTGTTATTGTCTATTAGAGTGTGTTAGTGTGTGCTACAGTGTGTTATTGTCTATTAGAGTGTGTTAGTGTGTGCTACAGTGTGTTATTGTCTATTAGAGGGTGTTAGTGTGTGCTACAGTGTGTTATTGTCTATTAGAGGTAGTTAGTGTGTGCTACAGTGTGTTATTGTCTATTAGAGTGTGTTAGTGTGTGCTACAGTGTGTTATTGTCTATTAGAGTGTGTTAGTGTGTGCTACAGTGTGTTATTGTCTATTAGAGGGTGTTAGTGTGTGCTACAGTGTGTTATTGTCTATTAGAGGGTGTTAGTGTGTGCTACAGTGTGTTATTGTCTATTAGAGGGTGTTAGTGTGTGCTACAGTGTGTTATTGTCTATTAGAGTGTGTTAGTGTGTGCTACAGTGTGTTATTGTCTATTAGAGGGAGTTAGTCTGTGCTACAGTGTGTTATTGTCTATTAGAGTTAGTGTGTGCTACAGTGTGTTATTGTCTATTAGAGTGTGTTAGTGTGTGCTACAGTGTGTTATTGTCTATTAGAGGTAGTTAGTGTGTGCTACAGTGTGTTATTGTCTATTAGAGTGTGTTAGTGTGTGCTACAGTGTGTTATTGTCTATTAGAGTGTGTTAGTGTGTGCTACAGTGTGTTATTGTCTATTAGAGGGTGTTAGTGTGTGCTACAGTGTGTTATTGTCTATTAGAGGGTGTTAGTGTGTGCTACAGTGTGTTATTGTCTATTAGAGGGTGTTAGTGTGTGCTACAGTGTGTTATTGTCTATTAGAGGGTGTTAGTGTGTGCTACAGTGTGTTATTGTCTATTAGAGTGTGTTAGTGTGTGCTACAGTGTGTTATTGTCTATTAGAGTGTGTTAGTGTGTGCTACAGTGTGTTATTGTCTATTAGAGTGTGTTATTGTGTGCTACAGTGTGTTATTGTCTATTAGAGGGTGTTAGTGTGTGCTACAGTGTGTTATTGTCTATTAGAGGTAGTTAGTGTGTGCTACAGTGTGTTATTGTCTATTAGAGTGTGTTAGTGTGTGCTACAGTGTGTTATTGTCTATTAGAGTGTGTTAGTGTGTGCTACAGTGTGTTATTGTCTATTAGAGTGTGTTAGTGTGTGCTACAGTGTGTTATTGTCTATTAGAGGGTGTTAGTGTGTGCTACAGTGTGTTATTGTCTATTAGAGGGTGTTAGTGTGTGCTACAGTGTGTTATTGTCTATTAGAGTGTGTTAGTGTGTGCTACAGTGTGTTATTGTCTATTAGAGGGAGTTAGTCTGTGCTACAGTGTGTTATTGTCTATTAGAGTGTGTTAGTGTGTGCTACAGTGTGTTATTGTCTATTAGAGGGTGTTAGTGTGTGCTACAGTGTGTTATTGTCTATTAGAGTGTGTTAGTGTGTGCTACAGTGTGTTATTGTCGATTAGAGTGTGTTAGTGTTTGGTACAGTGTGTTATTGTCTAGTAGAGTGTGTTAGTGTGTGCTACAGTGTGTTATTGTCTATTAGAGGGAGTTAGTGTGTGCTACAGTGTGTTATTGTCTATTAGAGGGTGTTAGTGTGTGCTACAGTGTGTTATTGTCTATTAGAGTGTGTTAGTGTGTGCTACAGTGTGTTATTGTCGATTAGAGTGTGTTAGTGTTTGGTACAGTGTGTTATTGTCTATTAGAGTGTGTTAGTGTGTGCTACAGTGTGTTATTGTCTATTAGAGGGAGTTAGTGTGTGCTACAGTGTGTTATTGTCTATTAGTGGGTGTTAGTGTGTGCTACAGTGTGTTATTGTCTATTAGAGGGAGTTAGTGTGTGCTACAGTGTGTTATTGTCTATTAGAGCGTGTTCGTCTGTGCAACAGTGTGTTATTGTCAATTATAGGGAGTTAGTGTGTGCTACAGTGTGTTATTGTCTATTAAAGGGAGTTACTGTGTGCTACAGTGTGTTATTGTCTATTAGAGTGAGTTAGTCTGTGCAACAGTGTGTTATTGTCGATTAGAGGGAGTTAGTGTTTGGTACAGTGTGTTATTGTCTATTAGAGTGTGTTAGTGTGTGCTACAGTGTGTTATTGTCTATTAGAGGGAGTTAGTGTGTGCTACAGTGTGTTATTGTCTATTAGAGTGTGTTAGTGTGTGCTACAGTGTGTTATTGTCTATTAGAGTGAGTTAGTCTGTGCAACAGTGTGTTATTGTCGATTAGAGGGAGTTAGTGTTTGGTACAGTGTGTTATTGTCTATTAGAGTGTGTTAGTGTGTGCTACAGTGTGTTATTGTCTATTAGTGGGTGTTAGTGTGTGCTACAGTGTGTTATTGTCTATTAGAGTGTGTTAGTGTGTGCTACAGTGTGTTATTGTCTATTAGAGCGTGTTCGTCTGTGCAACAGTGTGTTATTGTCAATTATAGGGAGTTAGTGTGTGCTACAGTGTGTTATTGTCTATTAGAGTGTGTTAGTGTGTGCTACAGTGTGTTATTGTCGATTAGAGTGTGTTAGTGTTTGGTACAGTGTGTTATTGTCTAGTAGAGTGTGTTAGTGTGTGCTACAGTGTGTTATTGTCTATTACAGGGAGTTAGTGTGTGCTACAGTGTGTTATTGTCTATTAGAGTGAGTTAGTCTGTGCAACAGTGTGTTATTGTCTATTACAGGGAGTTAGTGTGTGCTACAGTGTGTTATTGTCAATTATAGGGAGTTAGTGTGTGCTACAGTGTGTTATTGTCAATTAGAGGGAGTTAGTGTGTGCTACAGTGTGTTATTGTCAATTAGAGGGAGTTAGTGTGTGCTACAGTGCGTTATTGTCTATTAGAGTGTGTTAGTCTGTGCAACAGTGTGTTATTGTCGATTAGAGGGAGTTAGTGTGTGCTACAGTGTGTTATTATCGATTAGAGTGTGTTAGTGTTTGGTACAGTGTGTTATTGTCTATTAGAGTGTGTTAGTGTGTGCTACAGTGTGTTATTGTCAATTATAGGGAGTTAGTGTGTGCTACAGTGTGTTATTGTCAATTAGAGGGAGTTAGTGTGTGCTACAGTGCGTTATTGTCTATTAGAGTGTGTTAGTCTGTGCAACAGTGTGTTATTGTCAATTAGAGGGAGTTAGTGTGTGCTACAGTGTGTTATTGTCGATTAGAGTGTGTTAGTGTTTGGTACAGTGTGTTATTGTCTATTAGAGGGTGTTAGTGTGTGCTACAGTGTGTTATTGTCTATTAAAGGGAGTTACTGTGTGCTACAGTGTGTTATTGTCTATTAGAGTGAGTTACTCTGTGCAACAGTGTGTTATTGTCTATTACAGGGAGTTAGTGTGTGCTACAGTGTGTTATTGTCAATTATAGGGAGTTAGTGTGTGCTACAGTGTGTTATTGTCAATTATAGGGAGTTAGTGTGTGCTACAGTGTGTTATTGTCAATTAGAGGGAGTTAGTGTGTGCTACAGTGCGTTATTGTCTATTAGAGGGTGTTAGTCTGTGCAACAGTGTGTTATTGTCAATTATAGGGAGTTAGTGTGTGCTACAGTGTGTTATTGTCTATTAAAGGGAGTTAGTGTGTGCTACAGTGTGTTATTGTCTATTAGAGTGAGTTAGTGTTTGCTACACTGTGTTATTGTCTATTAGACTGTGTTATTCTGTGCTACAGTGTGTTATTTTCTATTAGAGTGTGTCAGTCTGTGCAACAGTGTGTTATTGTCAATTAGAGCGAGTTAGTGTGTGCGACAGTGCGTTATTGTCTATTAGAGTGTGTTAGTCTGTGCAACAGTGTGTTATTGTCTATTAGAGTGTGTTAGTGTGTGCTACAGTGTGTTATTGTCTATTAGAGTGTGTCAGTCTGTGCAACAGTGTGTTATTGTCAATTAGAGGGAGTTAGTGTGTGCTACAGTGCGTTATTGTCTATTAGAGGGTGTTAGTGTGTGCAACAGTGTGTTATTGTCGATTAGAGGGAGTTAGTGTGTGCTACAGTGTGTTATTGTCTATTAGAGCGTGTTCCTCTGTGCAACAGTGTTATTGTCAATTAGAGGGAGTTAGTGTGTGCTACAGTGCGTTATTGTCTATTAGAGTGTGTTAGTCTGTGCAACAGTGTGTTATTGTCGATTAGAGGGAGTTAGTGTGTGCTACAGTGCGTTATTGTCTATTAGAGTGTGTTAGTGTGTGCTACAGTGTGTTATTGTCTATTAGAGGGTGTTAGTGTGTGCTACAGTGCGTTATTGTGTATTAGAGGGAGTTAGTGTGTGCTACAGTGTGTTATTGTCTATTAGAGGGTGTTACTGTGTGCTACAGTGTGTTATTGTCTATTAGAGTGTGTTAGTGTGTGCTACCATGTGTTATTGTCTATTAGAGGGTGTTAGTGTGTTATTGTCTATTAGAGTTTGTTAGTGTCTGTGACAGTGTGTTATTGTCTATTAGAGTGTGTTAGTCTGTGCAACAGTGTGTTATTGTCAATTAGAGGGAGTTAGTGTGTGCTACAGTGTGTTATTGTCTATTAGAGTGTGTTAGTCTGTGCACCAGTGTGTTATTGTCGATTAGAGGGAGTTAGTGTGTGCTACAGTGTGTTATTGTCTATTAGAGGGTGTTAGTGTGTTATTGTCTATTAGAGTGTGTTATTCTGTGCTACAGTGTGTTATTGTCTATTAGAGGGAGTTAGTGTTTACTACAGTGTGTTATTGTCTATTAGAGTGTGTTAGTGTGTGCTACAATGTGTTATTGTCTATTAGAGGGTGTTAGTGTGTGCTACAGTGTGTTATTTTCTATTAGAGGGAGTTAGTGTTTGCTACACTGTGTTATTGTCTATTAGAGGGAGTTAGTGTTTGCTACACTGTGTTATTGTCTATTAGAGTGTGTTAGTGTGTGCTACAGTGTGTTATTGTCTATTAGAGTGTGTTATTCTGTGCTACATTGTGTTATTGTCTATTAGAGGGAGTTAGTGTGTGCTACAGTGTGTTATTGTCTATTAGAGTGTGTTAGTGTGTGCTACAGTGTGTTATTGTCTATTAGAGTGTGTTAGTCTGTGCTACAGTCTGTTATTGTCTATTAGAGGGATTTAGTGTTTGCTACACTGTGTTATTGTCTATTAGAGTGTGTTATTCTGTGCTACAGTGTGTTATTGTCTATTAGAGGGTGTTAGTGTGTGCTACAGTGTGTTATTGTCTATTAGAGTGTGTTAGTGTGTGCTACAGTGTGTTATTGTCTATTAGAGTGTGTTAGTGCGTGCTACACTTTGTTATTGTCTATTAGAGTGTGTTAGTGTGTGCTACAGTGTGTTATTGTCTTTTAGAGGGTGTTAGTGTGTGCTACAGTGTGTTATTGTCTATTAGAGGGAGTTAGTGTTTGCTACACTGTGTTATTGTCTATTAGAGGGAGTTAGTGTGTGCTACAGTGTGTTATTGTCTATTAGAGTGTGTTATTCTGTGCTACAGTGTGTTATTGTCTATTAGAGAGAGTTAGTGTGTGCTACAGTGTGTTATTGTTTATTAGAGTGTGTTAGTGTGTGCTACAGTGTGTTATTGTCTATTAGAGTGTTAGTGTGAGCTACAGTGTGTTATTGTCTATTAGAGTGTGTTAGTGTGTGCTACAGTGTGTTATTGTCTATTAGAGTGTGTTATTCTGTGCTACAGTGTGTTATTGTCTATTAGAGGGAATTAGTGTGTGCTACAGTGTGTTATTGTCTATTAGAGTGTGTTAGTGTGTGCTACAGTGTGTTATTGTCTATTAGAGTGTGTTAGTGTGTGCTACAGTGTGTTATTGTCTATTAGAGTGTGTTAGTGTGTGCTACAGTGTGTTATTGTCTATTAGAGTGTGTTAGTGTGAGCTACAGTGTGTTATTGTCTATTAGAGTGTGTTAGTGTGTGCTACAGTGTGTTATTGTCTATTAGAGTGTGTTATTCTGTGCTACAGTGTGTTATTGTCGATTAGAGGGAATTAGTGTGTGCTACAGTGTGTTATTGTCTATTAGAGTGTGTTAGTGTGTGCTACAGTGTGTTATTGTCTATTAGAGTGTGTTAGTGTGTGCTACAGTGTGTTATTGTCTATTAGAGTGTGTTAGTGTGTGCTACAGTGCGTTATTGTGTATTAGAGGGAGTTAGTGTGTGCTACAGTGTGTTATTGTCTATTAGAGTGTGTTAGTGTCTGTGACAGTGTGTTATTGTCTATTAGAGTGTGTTAGTGTGTGCTACAGTGTGTTATTGTCTATTAGAGGGAGTTAGTGTGTGCTACAGTGCGTTATTGTGTATTAGAGGGAGTTAGTGTGTGCTACAGTGTTTTATTGTCTATTAGAGGGAGTTAGTGTGTTATTGTCTATTAGAGTGTGTTTGTGTCTGTGACAGTGTGTTATTGTCTATTAGAGTGTGTTAGTGTGTACTACAGTGTGTTATTGTCTATTAGAGGGAGTTAGTGTGTGCTACAGTGCGTTATTGTGTATTAGAGGGAGTTAGTGTGTGCTACAGTGTGTTATTGTCTATTAGAGTGTGTTAGTGTTTGCTACCATGTGTTATTGTCTATTAGACTGTGTTATTCTGTACTACAGTGTGTTATTTTCTATTAGAGTGTGTTTGTCTGTGCTACCGTGTGTTATTGTCTATTAGAGTGTGTTAGTGTGTGCTACAGTGTGTTATTGTCTATTAGAGGGTGTTAGTGTGTGCTACAGTGTGTTATTGTCTATTAGAGTGTGTAGTGTGTGCTACAGTGTGTTATTGTCTATTAGAGTGTGTTAGTGTGTGCTACAGTGTGTTATTGTCTATTAGAGGGAGTTAGTGTGTGCTACAGTGTGTTATTGTCTATTAGAGGGTGTTAGTCTGTGCAACAGTGTGTTATTGTCAATTATCGGGAGTTAGTGTGTGCTACAGTGTGTTATTGTCTATTAAAGGGAGTTAGTGTGTGCTACAGTGTGTTATTGTCTATCAAAGGGAGTTAGTGTGTGCTACAGTGTGTTATTGTCTATTTAAGGGAGTTAGTGTGTGCTACAGTGTGTTATTGTCTATTAGAGGGTGTTAGTCTGTGCAACAGTGTGTTATTGTCAATTATCGGGAGTTAGTGTGTGCTACAGTGTGTTATTGTCTATTAAAGGGAGTTAGTGTGTGCTACAGTGTGTTATTGTCTATTAGAGGGAGTTAGTG
Organism: Neoarius graeffei; assembly: GCF_027579695.1. Lineage (NCBI taxonomy): Eukaryota > Metazoa > Chordata > Actinopteri > Siluriformes > Ariidae > Neoarius > Neoarius graeffei. Next base: position 90,820,262 of record NC_083577.1, read on the forward strand.
TGTGCTACAGTGTGTTATTGTCTATTAGAGTGTGTTAGTGTTTGCTACCATGTGTTATTGTCTATTAGACTGTGTTATTCTGTGCTACAGTGTGTTATTTTCTATTAGAGTGTGTTTGTCTGTGCTACCGTGTGTTATTGTCTATTAGAGTGTGTTAGTGTGTGCTACAGTGTGTTATTGTCTCTTAGAGGGTGTTAGTGTGTGCTACAGTGTGTTATTGTCTATTAGAGTGTGTAGTGTGTGCTACAGTGTGTTATTGTCTATTAGAGTGTGTTAGTGTGTGCTACAGTGTGTTATTGTCTATTAGAGGGAGTTAGTGTGTGCTACAGTGTGTTATTGTCTATTAGAGGGTGTTAGTCTGTGCAACAGTGTGTTATTGTCAATTATCGGGAGTTAGTGTGTGCTACAGTGTGTTATTGTCTATTAAAGGGAGTTAGTGTGTGCTACAGTGTGTTATTGTCTATTAAAGGGAGTTAGTGTGTGCTACAGTGTGTTATTGTCTATTAGAGGGAGTTAGTGTGTGCTACAGTGTGTTATTGTCAATTATAGGGAGTTAGTGTGTGCTACAGTGTGTTATTGTCTATTAAAGGGAATTAGTGTGTGCTACCGTGTGTTATTGTCTATTAGACTGTGTTATTCTGTGCTACAGTGTGTTATTTTCTATTAGAGTGTGTTTGTCTGTGCTACTGTGTGTTATTGTCTATTAGAGTGTGTTAGTGTGTGCTACAGTGTGTTATTGTCTATTAGAGTGTGTCAGTCTGTGCAACAGTGTGTTATTGTCAATTCCAGGGAGTTAGTGTGTGCTACAGTGCGTTATTGTCTATTAGAGGGAGTTAGTGTGTGCTACAGTGTGGTATTGTCTATTAGAGGGAGTTAGTGTGTGCAACAGTGTGTTATTGTCAATTACAGGGAGTTAGTGTGTGCTACAGTGTGTTATTGTCAATTACAGGGAGTTAGTGTGTGCAACAGTGTGTTATTGTCAATTACAGGGAGTTAGTGTGTGCTACAGTGTGTTATTGTCTATTAGAGGTAGTTAGTGTGTGCTACAGTGTGGTATTGTCTATTAGAGGGAGTTAGTGTGTGCTACAGTGCGTTATTGTCTATTAGAGTGTGTTAGTCTGTGCAACAGTGTGTTATTGTCGATTAGAGGGAGTTAGTGTGTGCTACAGTGCGTTATTGTCTATTAGAGTGTGTTAGTCTGTGCAACAGTGTCTTATTGTCAATTAAAGGGAGTTAGTGTTTGCTACCGTGTGTTATTGTCGATTAGAGTGTGTTAGTGTGTGCTACAGTGTGTTATTGTCTATTAGAGTGTGTTAGTGTGTGCTACAGTGTGTTCTTGTCTATTAGAGGGTGTTAGTGTGTGCTACAGTGTGTTATTGTCTATTAGAGGGTGTTAGTGTGTTATTGTCTATTAGAGTGTGTTATTCTGTGCTACAGTGAGTTATTGTCTATTAGAGGGAGTTAGTGTGTGCTACAGTGTGTTATTGTCTTTTAGAGGGTGTTAGTGTGTGCTACAGTGTGTTATTGTCTATTAGAGTGCGTTAGTGTGTGCTACAGTGTGTTATTGTCTATAAGAGGGTGTTAGTCTGTACAACAGTGTGTTATTGTCAATTATAGGGAGTTAGTGTGTGCTACAGTGTGTTATTGTCTATAAGAGGGTGTTAGTCTGTGCAACAGTGTGTTATTGTCAATTATAGGGAGTTAGTGTGTGCTACAGTGTGTTATTGTCTATTAAAGGGAGTTAGTGTGTGCTACAGTGTGTTATTGTCTATTAGAGTGTGTTAGTGTGTGCTACAGTGTGTTATTGTCTATTAGAGGGAGTTAGTGTGTGCTACAGTGTGTTATTGTCTATTAGAGTGAGTTAGTGTGTGCTAAAGTGTGTTATTGTCTATTAGAGGGTGTTACTGTGTGCTACAGTGTGTTATTGTCTATTAGAGTGTGTTTTTGTGTGCTACAGTGTGTTATTGTCTATAAGAGGGTGTTAGTCTGTGCAACAGTGTGTTATTGTCAATTATAGGGAGTTAGTGTGTGCTACAGTGTGTTATTGTCTATAAGAGGGTGTTAGTCTGTGCAACAGTGTGTTATTGTCAATTATAGGGAGTTAGTGTGTGCTACAGTGTGTTATTGTCTATTAAAGGGAGTTAGTGTGTGCTACAGTGTGTTATTGTCTATAAGAGGGTGTTAGTCTGTACAACAGTGTGTTATTGTCAATTATAGGGAGTTAGTGTGTGCTACAGTGTGTTATTGTCTATTAACGGGAGTTAGTGTGTGCTACAATGTGTTATTGTCTATTAGACTGTGTTATTCTGTGCTACAGTGTGTTATTGTCTATTAGAGTGTGTTAGTGTGTGCTACAGTGCGTTATTGTCTATTAGAGTGTGGCAGTCTGTGCAACAGTGTGTTATTGTCAATTAGAGGGAGTTAGTGTGTGCTACAGTGCGTTATTGTCTATTAGAGTGTGTTAGTCTGTGCAACAGTGTGTTATTGTCTATTAGAGTGTGTTAGTGTGTGCTACAGTGTGTTATTGTCTATTAGAGTGTGTTAGTCTGTGCAACAGTGTGTTATTGTCTATTAGAGTGTGTTAGTGTGTGCTACAGTGTGTTATTGTCTATTAGAGGGTGTTAGTGTGTGCTACAGTGTGTTATTGTCTATTAGAGTGTGGCAGTCTGTGCAACAGTGTGTTATTGTCTATTAGAGTGTGTTATTCTGTGCTACAGTGTGTTATTGTCTATTAGAGGGAGTTAGTGTTTGCTACAGTGTGTTATTGTCTATTAGAGTGTGTTAGTGTGTGCTACAGTGTGTTATTGTCTATTAGAGTGTGTTAGTGTGTGCTACAGTGTGTTATTGTCTATTAGAGGGTGTTAGTGTGTGCTACAGTGTGTTATTGTCTATTAGAGGGAGTTAGTGTTTGCTACACTGTGTTATTGTCTATTAGAGTGTGTTAGTGTGTGCTACAGTGTGTTATTGTCTATTAGAGTGTGTTAGTGTGTGCTACAGTGTGTTATTGTCTATTAGAGGGTGTTAGTGTGTTATTGTCTATTAGAGTGTGTTATTCTGTGCTACAGTGTGTTATTGTCTATTAGAGGGAGTTAGTGTTTACTACAGTGTGTTATTGTCTATTAGAGGGAGTTAGTGTGTGCTACAGTGTGTTATTGTCTATTAGAGGGAGTTATTCTGTGCTACAGTGTGTTATTGTCTATTAGTGTGTTAGTCTGTGCTACAGTGTGTTATTGTCTATTAGAGTGTGTTAGTGTGTGCTACAGTGTGTTATTGTCTATTAGAGGGTGTTAGTGTGTTATTGTCTTTTAGAGTGTGTTAGTGTCTGTGACAGTGTGTTATTGTCTATTAGAGGGAGTTAGTGTGTGCTACAGTGTGTTATTGTCTATTAGAGGGAGTTAGTGTGTGCTACAGTGTGTTATTGTCTATTAGAGGGTGTTAGTGTGTTATTGTCTATTAGAGTGTGTTATTCTGTGCTACAGTGTGTTATTGTCTATTAGAGGGAGTTAGTGTGTGCTACAGTGTGTTATTGTCTATTAGAGTGTGTTATTCTGTGCTACAGTGTGTTATTGTCTATTAGAGTGTGTTAGTCTGTGCTACAGTGTGTTATTGTCTATTACAGTGTGTTAGTGTGTGCTACAGTGTGTTATTGTCTATTAGAGGGTGTTAGTGTGTTATTGTCTTTTAGAGTGTGTTAGTGTCTATGACAGTGTGTTATTGTCTATTAGAGGGAGTTAGTGTGTGCTACAGTGTGTTATTGTCTATTAGAGTGTGTTAGTGTGTGCTACAGTGTGTTATTGTCTATTAGAGGGAGTTAGTGTGTGCTACAGTGTGTTATTGTCTGTTAGAGTGCGTTAGTGTGTGCTACATTGTGTTATTGTCTATTAGAGGGAGTTAGTGTGTGCTACAGTGTGTTATTGTCTATTAGAGGGAGTTAGTGTGTGCTACAGTGTGTTATTGTCTATTAGAGGGAGTTAGTGTGTGCTACAGTGTGTTATTGTCTATTAGAGGGAGTTAGTGTGTGCTAAAGTGTGTTATTGTCTGTTAGAGTGCGTTAGTGTGTGCTACAGTGTGTTATTGTCTATTAGAGGGAGTTAGTGTGTGCTACAGTGTGTTATTGTCTGTTAGAGTGCGTTAGTGTGTGCTACAGTGTGTTATTGTCTATTAGAGGGAGTTAGTTTGTGCTACAGTGCGTTATTGTCTGTTAGAGTGCGTTAGTGTGTGCTACAGTGTGTTATTGTCTATTAGAGGGAGTAAGTGTGTGCTACAGTGCGTTATTGTCTATTAGCGGGAGTTAGTGTGTGCTACAGTGTGTTATTGTCTATTACAGGGAGTTAGTGTGTGCTACAGTGCGTTATTGTCTGTTAGAGTGCGTTAGTGTGTGCTACAGTGTGTTATTGTCTATTACAGGGAGTTAGTGTGTGCTACAGTGCGTTATTGTCTGTTAGAGTGCGTTAGTGTGTGCTACAGTGCGTTATTGTCTGTTAGATTGCGTTAGTGTGTGCTACAGTGTGTTATTGTCTATTAGAGGGAGTTAGTGTGTGCTACAGGGTGTTATTGTCCATTAGAGGGAGTTAGTGTGTGCTACAGGGTGTTATTGTCTATTGGAGGGAGTTAGTGTGTGCTATAGTGTGTTATTGTCTATTAGAGGGAGTTAGTGTGTGCTACAGTGTGTTATTGTCTATTACAGGGAGTTAGTGTGTGCTACAGTGTGTTATTGTCTATTAGAGGGAGTTAGTGTGTGCTGCAGTGCGTTATTGTCTGTTAGAGTGCGTTAGTGTGTGCTACAGTGTGTTATTGTCTATTAGAGGGAGTTAGTGTGTGCTACAGTGTGTTATTGTCTATTAGAGGGAGTAAGTGTGTGCTGCAGTGCGTTATTGTCTGTTAGAGTGCGTTAGTGTGTGCTACAGTGTGTTATTGTCTATTAGAGGGAGTTAGTGTATGCTACAGTGTGTTATTGTCTATTACAGGGAGTTAGTGTGTGCTACAGTGTGTTATTGTCTATTAGAGGGAGTTACTGTGTGCTACAGTGTGTTATTGTCTATTGGAGGGAGTTAGTGTGTGCTACAGTGTGTTATTGTCTATTAGTGTGTTAGTGTGTGCTACAGTGTGTTATTGTCTATTAGAGTGAGTTAGTGTGTGCTACAGTGCGTTATTGTCTGTTAGAGTGCGTTAGTGTGTGCTACAGTGTGTTATTGTCTATTAGAGGGAGTTAGTGTGTGCTACAGTGCGTTATTGTCTGTTAGAGTGTGTTAGTGTGTGCTACAGTGCGTTATTGTCTGTTAGAGTGCGTTAGTGTGTGCTACAGTGCGTTATTGTCTGTTAGAGTGCGTTAGTGTGTACTACAGTGTGTTATTGTCTATTAGAGGGAGTTAGTGTGTGCTACAGTGTGTTATTGTCTGTTAGAGTGCGTTAGTGTGTGCTACAGTGCGTTATTGTCTGTTAGAGTGCGTTAGTGTGTACTACAGTGTGTTATTGTCTATTAGAGGGAGTTAGTGTGTGCTACAGTGTGTTATTGTCTGTTAGAGTGTGTTAGTGTGTACTACAGTGCGTTATTGTCTGTTAGAGTGCGTTAGTGTGTGCTACAGTGCGTTATTGTCTGTTAGAGTGCGTTAGTGTGTACTACAGTGTGTTATTGTCTATTTGAGGGAGTTAGTGTGTGCTACAGTGTGTTATTGTCTATTAGAGGGAGTTAATGTGTGCTACAGTGTGTTATTGTCGATTAGAGGGAGTTAATGTGTGCTACACTGTGTTATTGTCGATTAGAGGGAGTTAGTGTTTGCTACCATGTGTTATTGTCTATTAGACTGTGTTATTCTGTGCTACAGTGTGTTATTTTCTATTAGAGTGTGTTTGTCTGTGCTACAGTGTGTTATTGTCTATTAGAGTGTGTTAGTCTGTGCTACAGTGTGTTATTGTCTATTAGAGTGTGTTAGTGTGTGCTACAGTGTGTTATTGTCGCTTAGAGGGAGTTAGTGTGTGCTACAGTGTGTTATTGTCTATTAGAGGGAGTTAGTGTGTGCTACAGTGTGTTATTGTCTATTACAGGGAGTTAGAGTGTGCTACAGTGTGTTATTGTCTATTAGAGGGAGTTAGTGTGTGCTACAGTGTGTTATTGTCTATTACAGGGAGTTAGTGTGTGCTACAGTGTGTTATTGTCTATTAGAGGGAGTTAGTGTGTGCTGCAGTGCGTTATTGTCTGTTAGAGTGCGTTAGTGTGTGCTACAGTGTGTTATTGTCTATTAGAGGGAGTTAGTGTATGCTACAGTGTGTTATTGTCTATTACAGGGAGTTAGTGTGTGCTACAGTGTGTTATTGTCTATTAGAGGGAGTTACTGTGTGCTACAGTGTGTTATTGTCTATTGGAGGGAGTTAGTGTGTGCTACAGTGTGTTATTGTCTATTAGTGTGTTAGTGTGTGCTACAGTGTGTTATTGTCTATTAGAGTGAGTTAGTGTGTGCTACAGTGCGTTATTGTCTGTTAGAGTGCGTTAGTGTGTGCTACAGTGTGTTATTGTCTATTAGAGGGAGTTAGTGTGTGCTACAGTGCGTTATTGTCTGTTAGAGTGTGTTAGTGTGTGCTACAGTGCGTTATTGTCTGTTAGAGTGCGTTAGTGTGTACTACAGTGTGTTATTGTCTATTAGAGGGAGTTAGTGTGTGCTACAGTGTGTTATTGTCTGTTAGAGTGTGTTAGTGTGTGCTACAGTGCGTTATTGTCTGTTAGAGTGCGTTAGTGTGTACTACAGTGTGTTATTGTCTATTAGAGGGAGTTAGTGTGTGCTACAGTGTGTTATTGTCTGTTAGAGTGTGTTAGTGTGTGCTACAGTGCGTTATTGTCTGTTAGAGTGCGTTAGTGTGTACTACAGTGTGTTATTGTCTATTAGAGGGAGTTAGTGTGTGCTACAGTGTGTTATTGTCTGTTAGAGTGTGTTAGTGTGTACTACAGTGCGTTATTGTCTGTTAGAGTGCGTTAGTGTGTGCTACAGTGCGTTATTGTCTGTTAGAGTGCGTTAGTGTGTACTACAGTGTGTTATTGTCTATTTGAGGGAGTTAGTGTGTGCTACAGTGTGTTATTGTCTATTAGAGGGAGTTAGTGTGTGCTACATTGTGTTATTGTCTATTAGAGGGAGTTAGTGTGTGCTACAGTGTGTTATTGTCTATTAGAGGGAGTTAGTGTGTGCTACAGTGTGTTATTGTCTATTAGAGTGCGTTAGTGTGTGCTACAGTGTGTTATTGTCTATTAGAGGGAGTTAGTGTGTGCTACAGTGTGTTATTGTCTATTAGAGGGAGTTAGTGTGTGCTACAGTGTGTTATTGTCTATTAGAGGGAGTTAGTGTGTGCTAAAGTGTGTTATTGTCTGTTAGAGTGCGTTAGTGTGTGCTACAGTGTGTTATTGTCTATTAGAGGGAGTTAGTGTGTGCTACAGTGTGTTATTGTCTGTTAGAGTGCGTTAGTGTGTGCTACAGTGTGTTATTGTCTATTAGAGGGAGTTAGTTTGTGCTACAGTGCGTTATTGTCTGTTAGAGTGCGTTAGTGTGTGCTACAGTGTGTTATTGTCTATTAGAGGGAGTAAGTGTGTGCTACAGTGCGTTATTGTCTATTAGAGGGAGTTAGTGTGTGCTACAGTGTGTTATTGTCTGTTAGAGTGCGTTAGTGTGTGCTACAGTGTGTTATTGTCTATTAGAGGGAGTTAGTGTGTGCTACAGTGTGTTATTGTCTATTAGAGGGAGTTAGTGTGTGCTACAGTGTGTTATTGTCTATTAGAGGGAGTTAGTGTGTGCTAAAGTGTGTTATTGTCTGTTAGAGTGCGTTAGTGTGTGCTACAGTGTGTTATTGTCTATTAGAGGGAGTTAGTGTGTGCTACAGTGTGTTATTGTCTGTTAGAGTGCGTTAGTGTGTGCTACAGTGTGTTATTGTCTATTAGAGGGAGTTAGTTTGTGCTACAGTGCGTTATTGTCTGTTAGAGTGCGTTAGTGTGTGCTACAGTGTGTTATTGTCTATTAGAGGGAGTAAGTGTGTGCTACAGTGCGTTATTGTCTATTAGAGGGAGTTAGTGTGTGCTACAGTGTGTTATTGTCTGTTAGAGTGCGTTAGTGTGTGCTACAGTGTGTTATTGTCTATTAGAGGGAGTTAGTGTGTGCTACAGTGTGTTATTGTCTATTAGAGTGTGTTAGTGTGTGCTACAGTGCGTTATTGTCTGTTAGAGTGCGTTAGTGTGTGCTACAGTGCGTTATTGTCTGTTAGAGTGCGTTAGTGTGTGCTACAGTGTGTTATTGTCTATTAGAGGGAGTTAGTGTGTGCTACAGGGTGTTATTGTCCCTTAGAGGGAGTTAGTGTGTGCTACAGTGTGTTATTGTCTATTGGAGGGAGTTAGTGTGTGCTATAGTGTGTTATTGTCTATTAGAGGGAGTTAGTGTGTGCTACAGTGTGTTATTGTCTATTACAGGGAGGTAATGTGTGCTACAGTGTGTTATTGTCAATTAGAGGGAGGTAGTGTGTGCTACAGTGTGTTATTGTCGATTAGAGGGAGTTAATGTGTGCTACAGTGTGTTATTGTCGATTAGAGGGAGTTAATGTGTGCTACAGTGTGTTATTGTCGATTAGAGGGAGTTAGTGTTTGCTACCATGTGTTATTGTCTATTAGACTGTGTTATTCTGTGCTACAGTGTGTTATTTTCTATTAGAGTGTGTTTGTCTGTGCTACCGTGTGTTATTGTCTATTAGAGGGTGTTAGTGTGTGCTACAGTGTGTTATTGTCTATTAGAGTGTGTTAGTCTGTGCTACAGTGTGTTATTGTCTATTAGAGTGTGTTAGTCTGTGCTACAGTGTGTTATTGTCGCTTAGAGGGAGTTAGACTGTGCAACAGTGTGTTATTGTCTATTAGAGTGTGTTAGACTGTGCAACAGTGTGTTATTGTCAATTAGAGGGAGTTAGTGTGTGCTACAGTGTGTTATTGTCTATTAGAGTGTGTTAGTCTGTGCAACAGTGTGTTATTGTCAATTAGAGGGAGTTAGTGTGTGCTACAGTGTGTTATTGTCTATTAGAGTGTGTTAGTGTGTGCTACAGTGTGTTATTGTCTATTAGAGTGTGTTAGTGTGTGCTACAGTGTGTTATTGTCTATTAGAGGGAGTTATTGTTTGCTACAGTGTGTTATTTTCTATTAGAGGGAGTTAGTGTGTGCTACAGTGTGTTATTGTCAATTAGAGGGAGTTAGTGTGTGCTACAGTGTGTTATTGTCTATTACAGGGAGTTAGTGTGTGCTACAGTGTGTTATTGTCTATTAGAGGGAGTTAGTGTGTGCTACAGTGTGTTATTGTCAATTAGAGCGAGTTAGTGTGTGCTACAGTGTGTTATTGTCTATTAGAGGGAGTTAGTGTTTGCTACAGTGTGTTATTGTCTTTTAGAGGGTGTTAGTCTGTGCTACAGTGTGTTATTGTCTATTAGAGTGTGTTAGTGTGTGCTACAGTGTGTTATTGTCTATTAGAGGGTGTTAATGTGTTATTGTCTTTTAGAGTGTGTTAGTGTCTGTGACAGTGTGTTATTGTCTATTAGAGGGAGTTAGTGTGTGCTACAGTGTGGTATTGTCTGTTAGAGGGAGTTAGTGTGCTACAGTGTGTTATTGTCTATTACAGGGAGTTAGTGTTTGCTACAATGTGTTATTTTCTATTAGAGGGAGTTAGTGTGTGCTACAGTGTGTTATTGTCTATTAGAGGGAGTTAGTGTGTGCTACAGTGTGTTATTGTTTATTAGAGTGAGTTAGTGTTTGCTACAGTGTGTTATTGTCTATTAGAGTGTGTTAGTGTGTGCTACAGTGTGTTATTGTCTATTAGAGTGTGTTAGTGTGTGCTACAGTGTGTTATTGTTTATTAGAGTGAGTTAGTGTGTGCTACAGTGGGTTATTGTCTATTAGAGGGAGTTAGTGTGTGCTACAGTGTGTTATTGTCTATTAGAGGGAGTTAGTGTTTGCTACAGTGTGTTATTGTCTATTAGAGTGTGTTAGTGTGTGCTACAGTGTGTTATTGTCTATTAGAGCGAGTTAGTGTGTGCTACAGTGTGTTATTGTCTATTAGAGGGAGTTAGTGTGTGCTACAGTGTGTTATTGTTTATTAGAGTGAGTTAGTGTTTGCTACAGTGTGTTATTGTCTATTAGAGTGTGTTAGTGTGTGCTACAGTGTGTTATTGTCTATTAGAGTGTGTTAGTGTGTGCTACAGTGTGTTATTGTTTATTAGAGTGAGTTAGTGTGTGCTACAGTGTGTTATTGTCTATTAGAGGGAGTTAGTGTGTGCTACAGTGTGTTATTGTCTATTAGAGGGAGTTAGTGTTTGCTACAGTGTGTTATTGTCTATTAGAGTGTGTTAGTGTGTGCTACAGTGTGTTATTGTCTATTAGAGTGTGTTAGTGTGTGCAACAGTGTGTTATTGTTTATTAGAGTGAGTTAGTGTGTGCTACAGTGTGTTATTGTCTGTTAGAGGGTGTTAGTGTGTGCTACAGTGTGTTATTGTCTATTAGAGTGTGTTAGTGTGTGCTACAGTGTGTTATTGTCTATTAGAGTGTGTTAGTGTGTGCTACAGTGTGTTATTGTCTATTAGAGTGTGTTAGTGTGTGCTACAGTGTGTTATTGTCTATTAGAGTGTGTTAGTGTGTGCTACAGTGTGTTATTGTCTATTAGAGGGTGTTAGTGTGTGCTACAGTGTGTTATTGTCTATTAGAGGGTGTTAGTGTGTGCTACAGTGTGTTATTGTCTATTAGAGGGTGTTAGTGTGTGCTACAGTGTGTTATTGTCTATTAGAGGGAGTTAGTCTGTGCTACAGTGTGTTATTGTTTATTAGAGTGTGTTAGTGTGTGCTACAGTGTGTTATTGTCTATTAGAGGGTGTTAGTGTGTGCTACAGTGTGTTATTGTCTATTAGAGGGAGTTAGTCTGTGCTACAGTGTGTTATTGTTTATTAGAGTGTGTTAGTGTGTGCTACAGTGTGTTATTGTCTATTAGAGGGTGTTAGTGTGTGCTACAGTGTGTTATTGTCTATTAGAGGGTGTTAGTCTGTGCTACAGTGTGTTATTGTTTATTAGAGTGTGTTAGTGTGTGCTACAGTGTGTTATTGTCTATTAGAGGGTGTTAGTGTGTGCTACAGTGTGTTATTGTCTATTAGAAGGAGTTAGTCTGTGCTACAGTGTGTTATTGTTTATTAGAGTGTGTTAGTGTGTGCTACAGTGTGTTATTGTCTATTAGAGGGAGTTAGTGTGTGCTACAGTGTGTTATTGTCTATTAGAGGGTGTTAGTGTGTGCTACAGTGTGATATTGTCTATTAGAGGGTGTTAGTGTGTGCTACAGTGTGTTATTGTCTATTAGAGTGTGTTAGTGTGTGCTACAGTGTGTTATTGTCTATTAAAGGGAGTTAGTGTGTGCTACAGTGTCTTATTTTCTATTAGAGTGTGTTAGTGTGTGCTACAGTGTGTTCTTGTCTATTAGAGGGTGTTAGTGTGTGCTACAGTGTGTTATTGTCTATTAGAAGGAGTTAGTCTGTGCTACAGTGTGTTATTGTTTATTAGAGTGTGTTAGTGTGTGCTACAGTGTGTTATTGTCTATTAGAGGGAGTTAGTGTGTGCTACAGTGTGTTATTGTCTATTAGAGGGTGTTAGTGTGTGCTACAGTGTGATATTGTCTATTAGAGTGTGTTAGTGTGTGCTACAGTGTGTTATTGTCAATTAGAGTGTGTTAGTGTGTGCTACAGTGTGTTATTGTCTATTAGAGGGTGTTAGTGTGTGCTACAGTGTGTTATTGTCTATTAGAGTGTGTTAGTGTGTGCTACAGTGTGTTCTTGTCTATTAGAGGGTGGTAGTGTGTGCTACAGTGTGTTATTGTCTATTAGAGGGAGTTAGTGTGTGCTACAGTGTGTTATTGTCTATTAGAGTGTGTTAGTGTGTGCTACAGTGTGTTCTTGTCTATTAGAGGGTGGTAGTGTGTGCTACAGTGTGTTATTGTCTATTAGAGGGTGTTAGTGTGTGCTACAGTGTGTTATTGTCTATTAGAGTGTGTTAGTGTGTGCTACAGTGTGTTATTGTCTATTAGAGGGTGGTAGTGTGTGCTACAGTGTGTTATTGTCTATTAGAGGGTGTTAGTGTGTGCTACAGTGTGTTATTGTCTATTAGAGGGAGTTAGTCTGTGCTACAGTGTGTTATTGTCTATTAGAGTGTGTTAGTGTGTGCTACAGTGTGTTATTGTCTATTAGAGGGTGTTAGTCTGTGCTACAGTGTGTTATTGTCTATTAGAGGGTGTTAGTGTGTGCTACAGTGTGTTATTGTCTATTAGAGTGTGTTAGTGTGTGCTACAGTGTGTTATTGTCTCTTAGAGTGTGTTAGTGTGTGCTACAGTGTGTTATTGTCTCTTAGAGTGTGTTAGTGTGTGCTACAGTGTGTTATTGTCTCTTAGAGTGTGTTAGTGTGTGCTACAGTGTGTTATTGTCTCTTAGAGTGTGTTAGTGTGTGCTACAGTGTGTTATTGTCTATTAGAGGGTGTTAGTCTGTGCTACAGTGTGTTATTGTCTATTAGAGGGTGTTAGTGTGTGCTACAGTGTGTTATTGTCTATTAGAGTGTGTTAGTGTGTGCTACAGTGTGTTATTGTCTCTTAGAGTGTGTTAGTGTGTGCTACAGTGTGTTATTGTCTCTTAGAGTGTGTTAGTGTGTGCTACAGTGTGTTATTGTCTATTAGAGGGTGTTAGTGTGTGCTACAGTGTGTTATTGTCTATTAGAGTGTGTTAGTGTGTGCTACAGTGTGTTATTGTCTATTAGAGTGTGTTAGTGTGTGCTACAGTGTGTTATTGTCTATTAGAGGGTGTTAGTGTGTGCTACAGTGTGTTATTGTCTATTAGAGGGAGTTAGTGTGTGCTACAGTGTGTTATTGTTTATTAGAGTGAGTTAGTGTGTGCTACAGTGTGTTATTGTCTATTAGAGTGTGTTAGTGTGTGCTACAGTGTGTTATTGTCTATTAGAGGGAGTTAGTGTGTGCTACAGTGTGTTATTGTTTATTAGAGTTAGTTAGTGTGTGCTACAGTGTGTTATTGTCTATTAGCGGGAGTTAGTGTGTGCTACAGTGTGTTATTGTTTATTAGAGTGAGTTAGTGTGTGCTACAGTGTGTTATTGTTTATTAGAGTGTGTTAGTGTGTGCTACAGTGTGTTATTGTCTATTAGAGGGAGTTAGTGTGTGCTACAGTGTGTTATTGTTTATTAGAGTGTGTTAGTGTGTGCTACAGTGTGTTATTGTCTATTAGAGGGAGTTAGTGTGTGCTACAGTGTGTTATTGTTTATTAGAGTGAGTTAGTGTTTGCTACAATGTGTTATTTTCTATTAGAGTGTGTTAGTGTGTGCTACAGTGTGTTCTTGTCTATTAGAGGGTGTTAGTGTGTGCTACAGTGTGTTATTGTCTATTAGAGGGAGTTAGTGTTTGCTACAGTGTGTTATTGTTTATTAGAGTGAGTTAGTGTGTGCTACAGTGTGTTATTGTCTATTAGAGGGTGTTAGTGTGTGCTACAGTGTGTTATTGTCTATTAGAGTGTGTTAGTGTGTGCTACAGTGTGTTCTTGTCTATTAGAGGGTGTTAGTGTGTGCTACAGTGTGTTATTGTCTATTAGAGGGAGTTAGTGTGTGCTACAGTGTGTTATTGTCTATTAGAGGGTGTTAGTGTGTGCTACAGTGTGTTATTGTCTATTAGAGTGTGTTAGTGTGTGCTACAGTGTGTTATTGTCTATTAGAGGGTGGTAGTGTGTGCTACAGTGTGTTATTGTCTATTAGAGGGTGTTAGTGTGTGCTACAGTGTGTTATTGTCTATTAGAGTGTGTTAGTGTGTGCTACAGTGTGTTATTGTCTATTAGAGGGTGTTAGTGTGTGCTACAGTGTGTTATTGTCTATTAGAGTGTGTTAGTGTGTGCTACAGTGTGTTATTGTCTATTAGAGTGTGTTAGTGTGTGCTACAGTGTGTTATTGTCTATTAGAGTTAGTGTGTGCTACAGTGTGTTATTGTCTATTAGAGGGAGTTAGTGTGTGCTACAGTGTGTTATTGTTTATTAGAGTGAGTTAGTGTGTGCTACAGTGTGTTATTGTCTATTAGAGTGTGTTAGTGTGTGCTACAGTGTGTTATTGTCTATTAGAGGGAGTTAGTGTGTGCTACAGTGTGTTATTGTCTATTAGAGTGTGTTAGTGTGTGCTACAGTGTGTTATTGTCTATTAGAGTGTGTTAGTGTGTGCTACAGTGTGTTATTGTCTATTAGAGTGTGTTAGTGTGTGCTACAGTGTGTTATTGTCTATTAGAGGGTGTTAGTGTGTGCTACAGTGTGTTATTGTCTATTAGAGGGAGTTAGTGTGTGCTACAGTGTGTTATTGTTTATTAGAGTGAGTTAGTGTGTGCTACAGTGTGTTATTGTCTATTAGAGTGTGTTAGTGTGTGCTACAGTGTGTTATTGTCTATTAGAGGGAGTTAGTGTGTGCTACAGTGTGTTATTGTTTATTAGAGTTAGTTAGTGTGTGCTACAGTGTGTTATTGTCTATTAGAGGGAGTTAGTGTGTGCTACAGTGTGTTATTGTCTATTAGAGGGAGTTAGTGTGTGCTACAGTGTGTTATTGTTTATTAGAGTTAGTTAGTGTGTGCTACAGTGTGTTATTGTCTATTACAGGGAGTTAGTGTGTGCTACAGTGTGTTATTGTCTATTAGAGGGAGTTAGTGTGTGCTACAGTGTGTTATTGTTTATTAGAGTGTGTTAGTGTGTGCTACAGTGTGGTATTGTCTATTAGAGGGAGTTAGTGTGTGCTACAGTGTGTTATTGTCTATTAGAGTGTGTTAGTGTGTGCTACAGTGTGTTATTGTCTATTAGAGGGAGTTAGTGTGTGCTACAGTGTGTTATTGTTTATTAGAGTGAGTTAGTGTTTGCTACAATGTGTTATTTTCTATTAGAGGGTGGTAGTGTGTGCTACAGTGTGTTATTGTCTATTAGAGGGAGTTAGTGTGTGCTACAGTGTGTTATTGTCTATTAGAGGGAGTTAGTGTGTGCTACAGTGTGTTATTGTCTATTAGAGGGAGTTAATGTGTGCTACAGTGTGTTATTGTCTATTAGAGGGAGTTAGTGTGTGCTACAGTGTGTTATTGTCTATTAGAGGGAGTTAGTCTGTGCTACAGTGTGTTATTGTCTATTAGAGTGTGTTAGTCTGTGGAACAGTGTGTTATTGTCAATTAGAGGGAGTTAGTGTGTGATACAGTGTGTTATTGTCTTTTAGAGGGTGTTAGTGTTCGAGAGAATCATCAGGACCACTCTTCCTAACCTACATTACATTTATTCCAACTGCTGCAGGGACAGAGCCAGGAAGCTCACCAGCGACCCCAGCCACCCAAATAATAGACTGTTCTCCCTGCTGGCTTCAGGGAGACGCTACCGACAGCTGAAGGCCAACACTCAGAGAATGAGGAGGAGCTTCTTCCCTCAGGCCGTCAGACTGTTGAACTGTTCACAATGATAACAAGGTACATTTCTATGCACTCCTGCACTTTGGACTCTAAGGACTTGTAACCACACAATCATCACATCTCTGCCATGCTTCTACTCATTAATATATATATACTGCAGGGGCGATTTCTCAGAGACAACAAGGGAAGCCGAGCTTCCCCTAAAATTCTCTCCCCAAACTGTGGCGTCTACGATGTTGAATTCTCATTAAAACAATAACTTGCATAACATAATATATGCCCAAGATTGTATTTATGTTCATAACTATCCTGTTACTTATTTGAGTGATGTCTGACGAACTTGCAGTTCGCTACGAGAATCACCTTTGCTGCCAGGCTGTAACCTTTCTTATTTCAATGGGCTCTATGGACTGGCAGCAGTGTTGCCAGATTGGGCAGTTTTAAGTGCATTTTGGCGGGTTTTGAACATATTTTGGGATGGAAAACGTCAGCAGTATCTGGCAACACTGACTGGCAGCCGGGTATCCATTGCAGTCTACGAGACGGCTCTGAACAGCCAATTTCGGCTAGTTGTTATTGGTTAAAATCAACAAAATCGTCACTTCCAGGGAAGCCGGGCTTCTCTGGGACTAAACGAGACAGTGGGAGGGACAAGAAGCCGGGCTGATAAAGGATTATTGGAGGTAGTGTTTGAAAGACATGTGGAGGGCGGTACTTCGGCGAGGAACACGGTAAGTATGATCAGTCAGTCCCTAGCGGATGTCGAGAAAGTGCAGTCGTGTGCCAAAGTGCTGTCCGAATTTCTTTTCATATAAACGGTTCTTCTCATTGATGTCTCTGTACATTACTCTGTAAATAAATGTAAATATTACTCGTGCTCTGTTAACTTTCATCCATTCTATCAGTTTGATCATTCGTGAATTCACTCGTTTATTTCATTTGTAGTTCAATCTGGTTGTAGGCTAGCTTGAGCCTTATTGGGATCTGCAGTGCTAGCTGCTAACAGAAATTGGTGAAGTCTCTGGAAAGCACAACCAGCTGGTATGACAGGGTCACAGACCATTTTCTGGAAAAGGAGCGGAGGGCAGAATTTGTGTATAAATAGTGTTCATGTTCATGAATCTGAAGTGTGTATATTGTTCAGTAATGTTAAGAGAATGGTGGGCTCTGTGTGATAGGTTATACCTGGGTATAATATTCAAGGTTCTGTGTGTTGCATAGCCTACCTGGTTATGAATTTCCAGACTGTGTTGCAGATGTTGTTCAAGGATGTGTTGCACAGCTGGGTGTTGTGTTAAAGACTCTGTGTTGCATATCAGGGTATGATGTTCAAGGCTCTTCGTTGAATAGCCAGTGATTTTTGGATGTTTGATATTTTTGATTAAGGATATGAGGCACTAGCCTGGCAAGCCAGACTATAACATGAAATGTACAAGCAAAAATACTTTCTGCCACTAGGTGGGGTTGTCTAGTTCACTGTGCTAATGGGGCACACCTTTCTATGCTTTGATATCCGGCCTACAGGTTTTACGATGAATGCATAAAATGGGCTTCCCCTGTTTTAAAAACCAGCAGCCGCCACTGATATACTGTATGTGTATTTTTTCTTTCCCCCTTCCCCTTTATTTCTATAGTTTTTAATTTATCTTATCTATATACTTTTACACTCACAACGACCTAAGGTACATCAGAATTTCACTGTAATTACTTGTAATTATATGTGACCAATAAAACTTGAACTTGAACTAGTGTCTGTTACAGTGTGTTATTGTCTATTAGCGGGTGTTAGTGTGTATTTCTGAGTACGTTTATTCAGAGTTTTGTTATCTGTTTAGAAGTGGTGCATGTCCATGAATGCACACTGTTCAGAAATTATCTGTAAAGTCTCTCTCTCTCTCTCTCTCTCTCTCTCACACACACACACACACACACACACACACATGCACACACCTACCTAAGTCTGAAGAGTCATTTAAGTCCTAAAGTTTTGAAGTGTGTGTGTGTGTGTGTGTGTGGGAGAGAGAGATGCTAAATTGAGTCAGTGACAGGACAGTGACAGGATCATCAGGGGTTTTGGCCTCTGTCACATGAGGTTTAAGCCCACACACCAACACCATCTGTACTGAGGAACACACGTGCGCACCCCCCCCCCCCCACACACACACACTTACTTTTTGACCTCCATATATCTCATCTCATCTCATTATCTCTAGCCGCTTTATCCTTCTACAGGGTCGCAGGCAAGCTGGAGCCTATCCCAGCTGACTACGGGCGAAAGGCGGGGTACACCCTGGACAAGTCGCCAGGTCATCACAGGGCTGACATATGAAGAACATATGAAAATAAATTAATTATAAAAAATAAAATCCCATACATCTTTCATCTGAAGAAATATATATATACATACAGTATATAACGAAAATAAATTAACCCTCTGGGGTCGAGAGTTTTTCTGGCAAAGCTCAATAGGTTTAGAATGAGTAGGTCATGTATTTAGATAAATATCTTTGTGAGTTTTTAGCATACACACATGATAAACATAGTGACAGAAACGTTACACTTTCCTATGTGCTCACTGCCGAATAATATTATAGTTTTTAAATTACCTAAATTAGATGAAACATGAAACTTGTCACCTTACTCAGTCGGAGCGCTGAGCGCCCACTTACACATTCATAAAAGACTGTTCTCATGGCAACAGCATGATAATCACTTTCACTCTTTAGATTTTGATTGGTTTCTCTTTCATGGTGGGAAAGCCCACCATAAACAGGATAAAATCTGTCAGCCATAGTTTCAGCTATTTGGAGGTAAAACTTGTTGTGAGATGGCATGTAGATTTTATGCGCTTCGGTGATTCAGGACAGCGATTCAATTTATGATTTAATTCATGATTCAGGACATTGATTCAATTCATTCTTGAGAACTGCGACACCTATGATGAACAGTGCCTTTTTTTTAAACTTTGACTTGATTCAGCTGAAGATCAACTCGAGTAAGTGTACATATTTCTTCTATTTCTGATGAGCAGATTGGTTGATGTCAGAGTGCATGAGAGAGGCGGAGGTAAGTGCAGAAGTGTTCGGTATCATACAGTGCTATTTAAACAAAGTGCATGAAACACACAACAGCAAACATTCTGAATCAGAAGGCAAGGTCATAAACAGGATAACAGGCAAAATGTCGATCAAGGCACAAACAGGATATCAGAGGCAAAATGAGGACGAAAACTAGGAATGAGAACAGGAGTCAAGAAACCAGAAAATCAATAGGAACAGGAAACAAGGCTTGGTATGCACACTAGACGCGGCGTAATACTTCGTGTAGCCTTACCCTCGGCGCAGTCCTTAAATAGCCCAACATAGTTCACTGATAGAAAACAGGTGCACCTTGTTCACGGCGTGTACGCTGTAGCCCACTTGACGCGCGTGCAGCCCGAGGCATGCCTTCAGGTGCACGCACCAAGGCATGCAGGACTGACAGAACCCCATTCCAAAAAGCTCCCTCTGGGAGCAAAAATCCATAATACTTGACCCCGGTGGGGGTTCGGGCTCTGGACACGACTTGGGTTCTTGGCTGGGAGTAGGCTTGACCTCGGGACTTGACTCTGGGCTGGACTTGGGCTCTGAAGATGACATGGGCTCTGGCTCAGGCTCTGGAGATGGTTCAGGCTCTGGCTTGGGCTCTGGAGACGGCTCAGGCTCTGGAGATGGCTCGGGCATCATAGAGGGCTCTTGGCTGGGCTCAGGCTTCGTAGAGGACTCTGGACTGGGCTCAGGCTTTGTAGAGGGCTCTGGAGTAGGCACTGGCTCTGGAGTAGGAACTGGCTCTGGAGCAGGCACTGGATCTGGAGCAGGCACTGGCACAGGAGTGGGCTCTGGCACTGGCTGTGCCACAGGTTCTGACGCTGGCTGCGGCACAGGCTCTGGAGTGGGAGCAGATGCTGGTTCTGGCAGGGGAGCATATGCTGGCTCTGGCATGGGACCAGACACTGGCTCTGACTCTGGCTCCACCTCTGGCCCGGGAGCAGGTGCTGGCGCTGACTCTGGCTCCACCCCAGGCTCGGGAGCAGGCACTGGCACTGACTCTGGCTCTGCCTCAGGCTCAGGAGCAGGCACTGGCACTGACTCAGGAACAGCTGAGAGCACTGGCTGAGGAACCAGCTCAAATGAGGCAGCCTCCTCTGCTGTCTCTATATCAGCCACTCGGGGGAGCTTTGGAGCAACGGTCTTCTCAGCTGAGTCAGCTTCAGGAGTGGTTGTCCTTAGGTGGCACTCTAGAGCAATGGCCTCCTCTGTTGCCTCAACAACTGGCCTGATTGCCCCTCGCCAAAGATTTTCCAGGGGTTCCTCCTTAACTAATGATACAAAAATAGCCCCAAGCATGGTGAAGAAAGTCTGAGAGTTACCAAGGCATGGGTGTTCCACCCAAATTAGATAGTCCACCCATCTGAGTGCTCGTCCAGCAGTAAACGTGATGATGAGGCTAATCCAAATGGCTTCGGGCAGCTTTGGCTCTAGGAAGTCTTCGTAAAGAACCTCACACTGGATGCAGAATCCAGCCGGGTGATAATTTCCTTTGTACGGCATAGGAGGGTGAGCATCTGTATGTCGGCAGAAATATGCGGTTAGCGGCAGGGACAGGGAAACCCGGAAGTGGCATGGAATCGCATATTGAAACAGACCTGCTACATCCATAGTATGGCGAAGTATTCTGTCAGAGTGCACTAGAGAGGCTGATGTAAGTGCAGAAGTGTTCAATATCTCATCTCATCTCATTATCTCTAGCCGCTTTATCCTGTTCCACAGGGTCGCAGGCAAGCTGGAGCCTATCCCAGCTGACTACGGGCGAAAGGCTGGGTACGCCCTGGACAAGTCGCCAGGTCATCACAGGGCTGACACATAGAAACAGACAACCACCCACACCCACACTCACACCTACGGTCAATTTAGAGTCACCAGTTAACCTAACCTGCATGTCTTTGGACTGTGGGGGAAACCGGAGCACCCGGAGGAAACCCACGCGGACATGGGGAGAACATGCAAACTCCACACAGAAAGGCCCTCGTCAGCCACGGGGCTTGAACCCGGACCTTCTTGCTGTGAGGCGACAGCACTAACCACTACACCACCGCGCCGCCCTGTGTTCAATATCATACAGTGCTATTTAAACATAAAGTACATGAAACACACACAACGGCAAACAGTCTGAATCAGAAGGCAAGGCCATAAACAGGATAACAGGCAAGAGGTCGATCAAGGCGCGAACAGGATATCGGAGGCAAAATGAGGACAAGAACTAGGAACGAGAACAGGAGTCAAGAAACCAGGAAATCAACAGGAATGGGAAACAAGGCTCAGTATGCACACTAGATGCCGTGTAATACTTCGCGTAGCATTACCCTCAGCAAAGTCCTTGAATAGCCCAACATAGTTCACTGATAGAAAACAGGTGTTCCTTGTTCATGGCGCGCGTGCTGTAGACCACTCGATGCACGCACAGCCCGAGGCGTGCCTTCAGGTGCATGCGCCAAGGCGCTCAGGACTGACACTTGATATGCGCATTGTCATGCATAAAAAAAATGCAGGAAAAAGGACTGAGCAATTTTACCAGAGTTAAAAATATTTTCTTCAAAAATAATTAATTTTGCTCTATTTTGAGTTTAGAGAGTAAAATTTGGAGTTGGAGTGGGAGCAAAATTACAGAGTAATTGTGTCACAGAGTAACAGAGCTGGTTGTAGCTCTTAACTGAGTAAAATAGTACAAGAGTTAATTTCAAGACACACTGAGTCGAGTCAGCTACCAAAATAAAGTCAAATACCAGATAAATGAAGGTGTTGTAAAAAGCAGTTTTAGAACTGTGTTGGAATGTGTGATAAAACATGACCTTACCCATTGGGACTTGACCTGATGGGATTAGGAGTTGGCAGTGGGAGGGGTTTTCACCCTTCTCATTGAATGGAATGGAATTTTTTTACTCTTCTCATTGAATACCCCACCCACTGCCAACCCTTTATCCCAAAACAATAGGACAGAAATTTTTTGATGGCCAGTTAATTGTCCAAATCAATGGAGCAGATTTAAGTTTTTGTGCTTGATCCATTCCTCAGACTGAACAGAATCACCTCAAGTGACCAAAATGGTTCGACACAATGGGTAAGGTCATGCTTTTTCACACATTCCAACACAGTTCTAAAACTGCTTTTTACAACATCTTCATTTATCTTTTTTTTTTTAAAGTACAATCATGACATACATAGATATTATTGGAGCTGAATTTGTGCTGACTAAAAAAAAGTCATATGACTTTGAAAATACTGCTTAGATTTGTTGAAATTGACAACAAAATCATAGCATACCAAAATCATTAGAGTGCCAGAAAATACCTTCAGACCCCAGAGGGTTAATCATGTGGAAAAAAAATGTGAGATAAAGTGAGATGAGGCTGTGTAAAGGGCAGATCAGTGAGTAGAATTTGTGTTGATGAATACAAACTGTTTGGAAAGGATCCATGCAGTCTCTTTCTCACACACACACACACACACACACACACACATACACACACACACACACACACACACACACACACACACACACACGTCATGTTACAGCACTCAGGTGCTACACAACAAAAAATAAAACAATAATATCTCGCTCACACGCTGATCCTTGCACTGAGAAGAAAAAATCAAGATTAAGAAATGATATTGGTGTGCAAATTAATGTTTCAGATGAATCAATGAATGAATGATGTGAAAACTAAAATGTGAAAACAAATGAATTGTGAATAAAATTAAAATAATAAGAAAAATAAAACCACGTGTTTCACTACATGTGAAACGTTTATTTTAATAAATTAATTATCATGAAAAAAGGGAAAAATACCAAAAAGTGAAATATTTCAAAAAACACATAATAAAAAAGTTATAAAACCATATGACATCCATGTGAAAATATTTCATTTACAAAATGTGAAAAATGTTTATTTTTGATTGAGAGAAAAATTCATTTAAATGTTATCCTCCAGAGTAGATAAATTCTGCAGTCAGCTGCACGCTGTGTAAGACAACACTGTGAAAGTATATATTTTACTTTTCTTACTGCATTAATCAGATTTTGCTACTTATTTGCATGAGAGCTCCAGTGCTGCTTGAAAGTTTGTGAACCCTTTAGAATTTTCTATTTCTGCATAAATATGACCTAAAACATCATCAGATTTTCACACAAGTCCTAAAAGTAGATAAAGAGAATCCAGTTAAACAAATGAGACAAAAGTATTATACTTGGTCATTTATTTATTGAGGAAAATGATCCAATATTACATATCTGTGAGTGGCAAAAGTATGTGAACCTTTGCTTTCAGTATCTGGTGTGACCCCCTTGTGCAGCAATAACTGCAACTAAACGTTTGCGGTAACTGTTGATCAGTCCTGCACACCGGCTTGGAGGAATTTTAGCCCGTTCCTCCGTACAGAACAGCTTCAACTCTGGGATGTTGGTGGATTTCCTAACATAAACTGCTCGCTTCAGGTCCTTCCACAACGTTTCGATTGGATTAAGGTCAGGACTTTGACTTGGCCATTCCAAAACATTAAGTTTATACTTCTTTAACCATTCTTTGGTAGAATGACTTGTGTGCTTAGGGTTGTTTTCTTGCTGCATGACCCACCTTCTGTTGAGATTCAGTTCATGGACAGATGTCCTGACATTTTCCTTTAGAATTCGCTGGTATAATTCAGAATTCATTGTTCCATCAATGATGGCAAGCTGTCCTGGCCCAGATGCAGCAAAACAGGCCCAAACCATGATACTACCACCACCATGTTTCACAGATGGGATAAGGTTCTTATGCTGGAATGCAGCACTTTCCTTTCTCCAAACATAATGCTTCTCATTTAAACCAAAAAGTTCTATTTTGGTCTCATCCATCCACAAAACATTTCTCCAATAGCCTTCTGGCTTGTTCACATGATCTTTAGCAAACTGCAGACAAGCAGCAATGTTCTTTTTGGAGAGCAGTGGCTTTCTCCTTGCAACCCTGCCATGCACACCATTGTTGTTCAGTGTTCTCCTGATGGTGGACTCATGAACATTAACATTAGCTAACGTGAGAGAGGCCTTCAGTTGCTTAGAAATTACCCTGGGGTCCTTTGTCACCTCGCAGACTATTATACGCCTTGCTCTTGGAGTGATCTTTGTTGGTCGACCACTCCTGGGGAGGCTAACAATGGTCTTGAATTTCCTCCATTTGTACACAATCTGTCTGACTGTGGATTGGTGGAGTCCAAACTCTTTAGAGATGGTTTTGTAACCTTTTCCAGCCTGATGAGCATCAACAACGCTTTTTCTGAGGTCCTCAGAAATCTCCTTTGTTCATGCCATGATACACTTCCACAAACATGTGTTGTGAAGATCAGACTTTGATAGATCCCTGTTCTTTAAATAAAACAGGGTGCCCACTCACACCTGATTGTCATCCCATTGATTGAAAACACCTGACTCTAATTTCACCTTCAAATTAACTGCTAATCCTAGAGGTTCACATACTTTTGCCACTCACAGATATGTAATATTGGATCATTTCCCTCAATAAACAAATGACCAAGTATAATATTTTTGTCTCATTTGTTTAACTGGGTTCTCTTTATCTACTTTTAGGACTTGTATGAAAATCTGATGATGTTTTAGGTCATATTTATGCAAAAACATAGAAAATTCTAAAGGGTTCACAAACTTTCAAGCACCACTGTAAATATTAATTGAGCAAGTATTAATAGTCATGCCACTGCTTATATAGACCCCTTGCAGTGATGTCATGTTTACATTAGCAACTGTCGCTACCCTTATCCTAAGATACACGCAAACTTTGTTTACATACTGTTCACATACTGAAGGAGAGTGATATTGGTGATGTCCAAAATAAGAAGAAAATTACAGCTAAAAAAGCTCTACTGGATTACTAGTTAATCTTAGTCAGAAAGAAGCGAAGGATAGATATATATGTGGAAATTAAAGTTTATGAGCAGTTATAATCCATACAAAATTCCTCAAAATGATTGGAGTGATGGACTTCTGGTGGTGACGATGTAGGAGAAAGCCGCTTGCAAGAGGTCTCCCGGTTGAACTGTTAATATACAACCCTGATTCCAAAAAAGTTGGGACAAAGTACAAATTGTAAATAAAAATGGAATGCAATGATGTGGAAGTTTCAAAATTCCATATTTTATTCAGAGTAGAACATAGATGACATATCAAATGTTTAAACTGAGAAAATGTATCATTTAAAGAGAAAAATTAGGTGATTTTTAAATTTGACAACAACATGTCTCAAAAAAGTTGGGACAAGGCCATGTTTCCCACTGTGAGACATCCCTGTAGCGCGGACAATGCGTGGGTGGAGCACAGAGGACGGCAGGACAACGTTTGGAGGTAGTGACAACGTATTTATTAGTAAACTTTTCAGTCCAACTATTCGCAGCACACAGACACACACTCAGCCTCCAATCCCGGGTCGCGCTCCCTCTGCGCTCTCTCAGCCTCCTAAAATAGGGAGCGGTTTACTGGGGAAACACACACAAAACACAGGTTAATTACAGTCAGGTGTAGCGAATCTGCCACTCACCTTCCCCGGCTCCACCCTCCTGTCACAGACCGATGCTTGACCACGCCCCCGCTGCCACATACCCCCACCGCCCGACTCAGGCCGGGCGCCCGTCCGGCCCGCAGCCGACTCCCCCCCCCCCCTTGACGGGAGAGGAAGTCCGCCACGACCATCTGCGCCCCCGGCCTGTGGACCACCTTGAAGTTGAAGGGTTGGAGTGCCAGATACCAACGGGTGATCCGCGCGTTGGCATCCTTCATGCGGTGGAGCCACTGGAGGGGCGCGTGGTCCGAACAGAGGGTGAAAGAGCGCCCCAGCAGGTAGTACCGGAGGGCGAGGACCGCCCACTTGATCGCCAGGCACTCTTTCTCAATGGTGCTGTAGCGCCCCTCACACACTGACAGCTTGCGGCTGATGTATAGGACTGGGCGGTCCTCCCCCTCCACCTGCTGGGACAAAACGGCCCCCAGCCCTCTGTCCGACGCATCCGTCTGCAACAAAAAAGGGAGAGAGAAGTCAGGGGAGTGTAAGAGTGGCCCCCCACACAGTGCAGCCTTTACCTCAGAGAAAGCCCGCTGGCACTGCTCCGTCCACTGGACCGGATCTGGCGCCCCCTTTTTAGTGAGGTCAGTCAGCGGGCTGGTGACGTCCGAATAATTAGGTATAAACCTACGATAGTAGCCAGCCAGCCCCAGGAACTGTCTCACCCCCTTTTTGGTCTTGGGCCTCGGGCAGGCCGCAATCGCTGCCGTCTTATTAATTTGGGGACGCACCTGCCCGTTGCCCAAGTGGAAGCCCAGATACCGTACTTCCACCCGCCCAATCGCACACTTCTTCGGTTTGGCAGTGAGCCCCGCCCGCCTCAGCGACCTAAGGACGGCCCTCAGGTGTTGCAGGTGCCGCTGCCAGTCATTGCTATAAATGATGATGTCGTCTAGGTACGCGGCCGCATAGGTAGCGTGCGGCCGGAGGACCCGGTCCATCAGCCGCTGAAACGTAGCGGGCGCCCCAAACAGCCCAAACGGAAGTGTGACGAACTGGTGTAAGCCGAACGGTGTGGAAAAGGCCGTTTTCTCTCGGGATAATGGAGTCAAGGGGATCTGCCAATATCCCTTCGTCAAATCCAGTGTCGAGTAAAAGCGAGCCGTGCCTAGTCGATCGAGCAGCTCATCAATACGAGGCATTGGGTACGCGTCGAATTTAGACACCGCGTTGACTTTTCTATAGTCCACACAGAACCGGACCGACCCGTCGGCCTTGGGAACCAAGACCACCGGGCTGCTCCAGTCACTGTGGGACTCCTCGACGATGCCCATTTCGAGCATGGCCTGAAGTTCTTCCCGAACCACCTTTTTTTTGTGTTCGGGTAATCTATAAGGGCGGCTACGCACTACCACCCCCGGGGGCGTCTCTATGTGGTGTTCTATGAGGTTCCTGCGACCGGGCAGGGGCGAGAACACATCCGAAAACTCGGCCTGCAACTGGGCGACCTCCGCGAGTTGGGTCGGGGAGAGGTGGTCTCCACAGGGGACCGGAGAGGTACGTGATGCCAATGACCCTTTAGGGACCTCCGGCCCCAGCTCCGCCTTCTCCGGAACTACCGACACCAACGCCACGGGGACCTCCTCATTCCAGAGTTTCAGCAGATTGAGGTGGTAGATCTGTAGCGCCCCCTCCCTGTCCGTTCGCCTAACCTCATAGTCGACGTCCCCGACTCGCCGTGTGACCTCAAAGGGTCCTTGCCACTTGGCGATTAATTTGGAGCTCGACGTGGGCAACAGGACGAGTACCTTATCCCCCGGAGTGAACTCTCTAAGGCGCGTGCCCTTGTTGTACAGGCGGGCTTGCCGTTCCTGGGCCTGCCGCAAATTCTCCTGAGTTAGGTGGGTGAGCGTGTGGAGTTTTGCGCGCAGATCCATAACGTACTGAATTTCGTTTTTGCTCTGTGAAGGTCCCTCCTCCCAATTCTCCCGCAGTACATCTAAGATGCCGCGCGGCTTACGCCCGTATAATAATTCAAACGGGGAAAACCCCGTGGAGGCTTGGGGGACCTCTCGCACTGCAAACAACAAGGGTTCGAGCCACTTATCCCAGTTACGTGCGTCCTCACTTACGAATTTTTTAATAATATTCTTGAGGGTGCGATTGAACCGTTCAACTAAACCGTCCGTCTGTGGGTGATAAACGCTGGTGCGGATCGGCTTAATACCTAGTAGCCCATACAGTTCGCTCAGTGTTCGTGACATAAACGAGGTGCCTTGGTCAGTCAGAATCTCTTTCGGGATTCCAACCCGGGAGATGACGTGGAAGAGGGCCTCTGCAATACTGCGTGCTGAGATATTGCGAAGAGGCACCGCTTCCGGGTATCACGTTGCATAGTCCACCAGAACTAATATAAAGCGGTACCCTCGTGTTGACCGATCTAATGGCCCGACGAGATCCATCCCAATTCTTTCGAACGGGGTCTCGATTAATGGTAGGGGGCGCAAGGGCGCTTTTGGAATGGCCGCTGGATTTACTAACTGGCATTCGCGACACGCCGTACACCACTTACGGACGTCGCCGCGAATCCCCGGCCAATAGAATCGGGCCATTATCCGGGCGAGTGTCTTATCCTGCCCGAGGTGTCCAGCCATGGGATTAAAGTGGGCCGCCTGGAATACCAATTCCCGGCGGCTCTTTGGAATTAATAACTGGGTGACTCGCTCTTTCGTCTGAGTGTCCTGCGTCACTCGGTATAATCTATCCTTCAAAATGGAAAAATAGGGGAAGGACGGGGTGGCGTTCGGCTGGAGCGTTTGACCATCGATTACTCTCACTTGGTCAAACGCGTGTCGCAGAGTCTCGTCTCGCGATTGTTCCAGTGGGAAATCCACGAGGGATTCCCCAATAGAAAGAGGAGGGGCCGGCGGCTCCTCCCCCTGTCGCGGAGATGACGTAGATGGCTCTGCGACCGCTGCTCCAGCCAAAGCGACACCGGGACCCTCCCCCGTCAACCGGCAGGACCCACTCTTTACTAGGCGTGCCATTAAACCCCGAAATCCCGGCCAATCGGTCCCCAAGATCAAAGAGTGGGTAAGGCGAGGATTAACCGCCGCCTTCACTATAGATTTTTCCCCTCTAAAATATATGTGGACCGACACCAACGGGTAGCTGTGAATATCCCCGTGCACACACAACACCTTCACCCCTTGTGCTCCCCCCAATGCCTCGTCTTGCACCAGGCTTTGGCGGATCGAGGTCTGATTGCAGCCTGAATCCACCAAGGCCTGATATGTAGCCCCTTGTACACTTACCGGTATGCGATACGCTCCGGCCCGATCGAGGGCAGCCTCTGGCGCGTCGGGGATCCGCACCACCGCCCCCACCTCCATCGCTGCACATTGTTGCTGCAGGTGGCCCGGTTCCCCGCAGCGCCAGCAAACCGGCCCGGGCCTCCCCTCTGCAGCTGTGTTCTGGGGCTCACTCACCTGAGGGGGGGGAGAGACAGACACAGAAGGGAGAAACGAGAGGGCACCACGGGTGCGGCGGGCCGGCTGGGGTGGAGCCGGCCCCCGCCTCCGTGGTGGGGGAATGGGGCGGGGACGGGACACGGGAGGAGGGGGGGAAGACAGAGAGAGAGAAGAGGAGACAGAAGACGATGTCATCCGTTGTCCTGCCGCCGGTACAGCCGCCAGATGATCCTCCGCCAGTCCTACGGCCTGATCCAGTGACGCCGGGCGGTGGCACTGGACCCACTCCGCGGTTCCGGCTGGTAAGCGGGCAACGAACTGTTCCAGCGCCACCTGGTCGATGATTCCCTCGGCGTCACGATCTTCGGCCCTCAGCCACCGCCAGCAGGCGTCCCGGAGCTGCTGGCCGAACGCGAACGGGCTGCCTGCTTCCTCTATCCGCAGCGCGCGGAAGCGCTGGCGCTGCTGCTCCGGTGTGCGCCCCACGCGCTGGAGGACGGCCCGGCGAAGGTCAGCGTAGGCCAGCCGGCGGTCGGCGGGGAGCTGTAATGCGGCCAGCTGCGCCTCTCCAGTCATGAGGGGGAGGAGGCGCGCCGCGCGCTGCTCCATCGGCCACCCCGAGGCTTCGGCGACCTGCTCGAACAAGGTGATGAAAGCCTCGGGGTCGTCCTGCGGGCCCATCTTGGTCACAGTGAGGGGAGACGGGCCTGCGGCCGGGGCGCTGGTGGACCCCGCCGACGCGAGGAGCCGCCGGAACGCCTCTCGATCTTCCTGTTGAGCCAGCACCAGGGCTTCGAAGCGGCGCTCCTGCTCCTTTCGGAGCGTGACGAGTGCCTGGTGCTGGCTCTGCTGAGCCGTGGCGAGGGCGTGGACCAAGTCCGCGAACGGGGAGGATTCCATGGAGCTGCAGCACTGGTGCTCCACCTTTTCCTGGGTTTCGGCACCACTGTAGCGCGGACAATGCGTGGGTGGAGCACAGAGGACGGCAGGACAACATTTGGAGGTAGTGACAACGTATTTATTAGTAAACTTTTCAGTCCAACTATTCGCAGCACACAGACACACACTCAGCCTCCAATCCCGGGTCGCGCTCCCTCTGCGCTCTCTCAGCCTCCTAAAATAGGGAGCGGTTTACTGGGGAAACACACACAAAACACAGGTTAATTACAGTCAGGTGTAGCGAATCTGCCACTCACCTTCCCCGGCTCCACCCTCCTGTCACAGACCGATGCTTGACCACGCCCCCGCTGCCACAATCCCCTTTTCTCTTTACAACAGTCTGTAAACATCTGGGGACTGAGGAGACAAGTTGCTCAAGTTTAGGGATAGGAATGTTAACCCATTCTTGTCTAATGTAGGATTCTAGTTGCTCAACTGTCTTAGGTCTTTTTTGTCGTATCTTCCGTTTTATGATGCGCCAAATGTTTTCTATGGGTGAAAGATCTGGACTGCAGGCTGGCCAGTTCAGTACCCGGACCCTTCTTCTACGCAGCCATGATGCTGTAATTGATGCAGTATGTGGTTTGGCATTGTCATGTTGGAAAATGCAAGGTCTTCCCTGAAAGAGACATCGTCTGGATGGGAGCATATGTTGCTCTAGAACCTGGATATACCTTTCAGCATTGATGGTGTCTTTCCAGATGTGTAAGCTGCCCATGCCACACACACACTAATGCAACCCCATACCATCAGAGATGCAGGCTTCTGAACTGAGTGCTGATAACAACTTGGGTCGTCCTTCTCCTCTTTAGTCCGAATGACACGACGTCCCTGATTTTCATAAAGAACTTCAAATTTTGATTCGTCTGACCACAGAACAGTTTTCCACTTTGCCACAGTCCATTTTAAATGAGCCTTGGCCCAGAGAAGACGTCTGCGCTTCTGGATCATGTTTAGATACGGCTTCTTCTTTGAACTATAGAGTTTTAGCTGGCAACGGCGGATGGCACGGTGAATTGTGTTCACAGATAATGTTCTCTGGAAATATTCTTGAGCCCATTTTGTGATTTCCAATACAGAAGCATGCCTGTATGTGATGCAGTGCCGTCTAAGGGCCCAAAGATCACAGGCACCCAGTATGGTTTTCCGGCCTTCACCCTTACGCACAGAGATTCTTCCAGATTCTCTGGATCTTTTGATGATATTATGCACTGTAGATGATGATATGTTCAAACTCTTTGCAATTTTACACTGTCGAACTCCTTTCTGATGTTGCTCCACTATTTGTCAGCGCAGAATTAGGGGGATTGGTGATCCTCTTTCCATCTTTCCTTCTGAGAGCCGCTGCCACTCCAAGATGCTCTTTTTATACCCAGTCATGTTAATGACCTATTGCCAATTGACCTAATGAGTTGCAATTTGGTCCTCCAGCTGTTCCTTTTTTGTACCTTTAACTTTTCCAGCCTCTTATTGCCCCTGTCCCAACTTTTTTGAGATGTGTTGCTGTCATGAAATTTCAAATGAGCCAATATTTGGCATGAAATTTCAAAATGTCTCACTTTCGACATTTGATATGTTACCATTACAGACCTTGGTGAACACATTCCGTGAGACGATGAATCACTTTAATGGCCGCTTTGCTGCTGCAGAGACCCTGGCCAGGGAAAACTTTGAGCGCATAACAAACACGGAAAAAACAGTGAAGATGCTGCATGCCCAGAACAAGTCTCTTCAGGACCGCCTCGACGATCTTGAAAACAGGTCCTGTAAAGTCAACCTTCAGATAATTAACATTCCTGAGGACAGTGAAAAAGGACAGGACCTGATCGAGTTCATATCTGATCTGTTGATGGAAAACCTCAGCCCCAACGTCCTCTCCAAACCCCCGGAGCTTGAGAGGGCTATTCGCTCCCTAGCCCCTAAACCTGGACCGGGAGGTAGACCCAGGCCTTTTTGTGATATGCTTTCATTGTTTTCAGGAGAGGGAGAGGGTGCTTCGTTGGGCCAGACAACACAAGCTTAAGCACTGCAAAACAACACTGCAAGTGTACCCAGATGTCAGCGCCATCACTGCAAAGAAACGAGTTGCTTTCAACAAAGTTAAGCAAGCCCTCTACCAGAAAGGAGTGAAGTTTAGGCTTCTCTTCCCTGCTCGCCTGCAAGTTTCATATGAGGATGAAATGTTCACTTTTGAGACTCTGGAGGACACGCACGCATTTCACAACGAGCGAGTGATTGTGTTCCCCACTGTCACCCACACCTTGGGTTTTCTACCCCACCTGTTTGGATGAAGCCATCTGCTCCTGCCACTGTATGCTGCCCCACGGACTTGCTGTTTTGCGGACATCTTCAATGAGCGTCATGGTAACCATGGAAATGGGTAGGCGCATGAGCTGTATTTACTCTGATCATGCTCCAGGAGTGATGTACATAGACTTGCTGTATTTTGCTTTGTTAGGTTGGGGACTTTGTTTACTTCCAATTGTGCAGTGTGGATGCCATTTGTGATGTTATCACCATCTTTTCTGTCCTGATTATGATGGTATACATGTTAAGTTGGTTTCAGTGAGTCCTCGGTTTGGCTGATGTGCCTCTTATGCACTCATTTCTATCTCATATTAAGCGTTGCTTTATTAGAAACTTTATTTATTTATTTATTTTCCTCCAACCTCACTATCTCTTTTTGTTTGGTTTTATTTCTCTGCACCATGCGCTGTCCTGTAGTAGAGTTTATTAAGTGGGATGGTTTCTCTATTTGAGGCAAATATTGAGGCAAACTTATTGACGGCCTGTTTACCTTAGTTAAATGTGAAGACTAATGTTGCTTTTCTATAATCATATGTCGTTCTTTAAAAATGTGGTGTATGTTTGATATATTGTTCACCTGGATGACCTCTTGAACAAGAGGTGGTTATGGAAGCAGAAAGTGTTATCCTGTTGGGATTGAAGATGTGTTTGGTTTGTATAAGGGAAATGGGGGTGGGAGGGATGTGGAGGGATACTTTGATCTCCTTTTTTTGTATGTTTGTTGTTCTTGTTATGTGGCTTTGTTTTCTTTCTCCCCTTTTTCCTTGGCACAGGACTCGCGTCAGGCCTGGGAGAGGTATTGCTCCTTGTTTGTTTATGATATGATGACTCAGGGTAAGAGTCTTTGCTTTATCTCCTGGAAACTGAAGGGTGCCAACCAGCCCTTTAAACATAAGATAATGACTCATTTAAAGCAACTCAGGGGCCGCCCCCCTTTCTGTGATTCTCGCCCCCGTTTAATTTCTGCCACCCCTTTACAAAAGGTAGAGATGTCCCTTTGTTTTCTTTGTGACAGATAGCCTTTCTCTGTTGGAGTACCGACAACGCGACAACACCCGAGTGTGAAACTCATTTACCAGCAATTAGTTTAGTCAGTCTGACGATCTAAGAAAAGCGTTTCACACTTCGGCGTTTTTGACACATTGTTCTTGCGCCGGGAGATAACACGCCTTCATAATAACGTGTGAATCGACACCAAGTTCAAGATAACTGATTGTTATTGTCGGCAGAGAAATAAAGGATAAAAACAAAAAGTTCAAAGTTGGTGCGGCAAGCGTGATATTGCCTATAAAACCGTGAGGATATAACCTGGCTGTCAGTGTTACTGTAGCTCTTGAAGTGCGTACAGTCTGTCGAAATGTCTCTTGAGCGATTCGGTTTTATGCGTAAGCGTTCCACTGTCGACATCGAAAACATCGATCCAAATTGATTTTGTATTGGTCCAATTGATTCCTCTATTCTAAATGATTACTATTTTAGAGTATTTCATGCAAATTTTATGCAAATGACATATGTAAATGCATGCAAATTTGTTTCAAGGTCATCCAATTGACCCCACCCCCCTATATTTCCAATCCATGGAGAACCCTGTATATATATATATATATATATATATATATATATATATATATATTTTTTTTTTTTACAGGAGACTCACCTCTGCTCCTTGGAGGTTAACCGTATCAAGCAACCTTGGATAAGGCGTGTATTTCACTCTAAATTCCCAGTAAGGGCAAGGGGTGCGGGTATCCTCATACATAAGAGTGTTCCATTTGAGGTATCAAGCTCCATTGAAGACCATAATGGTCGATTTGTAATTATTTCTGGTAGACTATGTGGCATACCTGTGGTTATGGCCTGTGTTTATGCACCTACATGGGATGACGATAAATTCATTACAAGCTTTTTCTCCTCTCTTCCTAAAGTTGATGACCACTACTTAATTATTGGCGGCGACTTCAATTTAATTCAAAACCCCTCCCTAGACAGGTCTTCCTCTAATCCTCAGGTGTTATCCAAGTCAGTTAAAATACTTGACACATACTGTATAAGATCAGTTTAGGTTTATTTGACCCATGGAGAGCTAAATCTCATTCAGACAAAGCTTTTTCCTTTTTTTCACATGTTCATCATTCATATTCATGGATAGATTATTTCTCTTGGATAATTATTTTTTATCAGAGGTCCACTCGTGAGTACCATAGCATTGTTATCTCAGATCACGCCCCCATATCTGTAGATATTAGCTTTCCTAGGCATGTCCCCCCCTCCAGACAGTGGAGACTTAACTCCTCTTTGCTAGCCCAAGCTTCCTTTAAAGACTTCCTTCATGCACAGATCTCCTTGTTCTTCGATACTAATGATTCTCCAGATATTTATGGATGCACTCTATGGGAAACTTTTAAGGCGTTTATGGGTGGGCAAATTATATCATATGTTTCAACCCTAAAGAAGGCAGAAAGGGTGGAGTTGAAGGCACTCACCAAGAAGATATTTAGAATCGATAATTTGTATGCTTCAGCTCCTACCTCTGCTCTTAATAAAGAACACCTTCAGCTTCAGTCCAAATTTGATTTAGTATCCACAAGTAAAACACAGAAGTAGTTATTCCTTACTAAACAATGTTTCTTTGAGACTGGGGATAAAGCAGGAAGATTATTAGCACATCAGGTGCGTGCAGCCACACGATCCAGATTGATCCCCAAGATCAAATCCGTGTCAGGTGAAGTTACCTCAGATCCTATCGAGATTAATAAGATATTTTGTTCTTTCTACTCTAACCTCTACTCCTCACAGTGTCCTTCAGATGTTTGGGATGGATAGAACCCTCTAGATAAGATTGTTTTTCCTAAAATAAATGAGGATTTGTGTAGGGAGCTGGGAAGTCCAATTTCTATCAAGGAGGTAGAGGAGGCAATTATGTCACTTCAGAATGGTAAAACTCCAGGCCCTGATGGGTTCACTGTTGAGTTTTTTTAAGCTATTCTCTGCTACCATTGCACCAGCCCTCCAGAGAATGTATAATGCATCCTTTGTTGAGGGCCGCCTGCCTCCCACCCTGTCGGGCGCCTCTATTTCTCTCCTGCTTAAGAGTGATAAAGACCCCCTCGTGTGCAGTAGCTATAGGTCCATTTCCCTCTTAAATGTTGACCTAAAGATCCTGTCAAAGATCCTAGCCCAACACCTACAGCGGGTCCTATCAAGTATAATATCATCTGATCAAACAGGTTTCATGCTTGGAAGGCACTCATTTTATAACACAAGGAGGCTCCTAAATATCATTAGTGCTCCTAGTTCGAACATTCAGGAAGTGATTATCTTGCTAGACGTGGAGAAGGCCTTCGACAGGGTAGAGTGGAGCTTCCTTTTTGTTTGTTTTGCAGAAATTTGTTTTCAATCCAGAATTAATATCTTGGATCAAATTGGTTTATGCCAGCCCAGTCACCTCAGTTCACACAAATGGACTCCAGTCTGCTGCATTCCCCCTCTATCATGGAACCAGACAGGGTGCCCTCTTTCATCCCTTTTATTTGCCATAGCTATTGAGCCTCTAGCCATCTGGCTGTGCCAGGAGGGTGGGTTTGAGGGCATCACCAGAGCTGGGAAAGTTCATAAATTATCGTTGTATGTCAATGACCTCCTTTTATACATGTCTAATCCAGCTGCCTCTCTCCCCATGGTTCTAAGTATCTTCGACAAATTTGGGTCCTATTCAGGCTATAAACTTAACCTCCACAAAAGCGAACTTCTTCCCATCAATTCTCTGGCCAAAAATATACCCCCATTTTTTTCCCTTTCAAATATGCCAAAGACGGATTTAAATATTTGGGGGTGCATATTACAAATTCAATCAATCGACTTTTCTCCAAAAATTTCCCTCCTTTCCTTGAGAGGTATAAACTAGACTTTGACAAATGGTCTGGTCTCCCACTATCCCTAGTAGGTCATGTTAGTTTAGTTAAAATGGTTGTTTTACCCAAGTTTCTCTATCTTTTTTCACATATCCCCATCCTTATTAAAAAGTCTTTTTTTAGATCACTCGATCAATTAATAAGTTCCTTCCTTTGGGGCAATAAAAATCCACGCATCAGAAAATCAGTGCTACAGCTCCCAAAGGCTCTTGGTGGCTTAGCAATGCCCAATTTATTACACTATTACTGGTCCTGTAATATTCATAAACTTTTATACTGGATTACCAACACAGCAGATGAAGAGCGCCCTGCATGGGTGGAGATGGAATGCGCATCCTTTAAACTCTCTCTTCATTCCCTGGTTTGCTCCCAGCTCCCTTTGACAGCCTCCAACTTTACCTCAAACCCAGTGGTAACTAACTCTGTTTGAATCTGGATTCAAATTAGGAAAAGCCTAGGCCTCCATAGGGCCTCAGACCTCTCCCCCATTGTAAACAGTCACCTATTTCTGCCCTCTTGCACTGATTTGACCTTTCGGACTTGGTTTGACAAAGGGATAACTAAATTTAAGGACCTTTTCAACCAAGGGACTTTTATATCCTTTTCTGAGCTCTCAAAGAAAATTGATTAGCCTAAATCCCACCTATTTCGTTTTTTTCAGACAAGGCATTTTATTCCGAATCAGAACCCCAAATTCCCTAGTTGTCCCCCGGAAACTCTGGTTGACACATTATTGGCTCTTGATCCTGAACAAAAGTGACTAATTTCTAGCATTTACAGCCTTATCAATTCTACTATCGACACCCCATCATCTGGTTCCAAGGATTCTTGGGAGCAAGAGCTTGGAACCACACTGCCTGATGATTATTGGCAACAAGTTTTCTGGTTGGTTCACTCCTCTTCAATCTGTGTGAGGCATGGCCTCCTACAGTGTAAAGTTGTACACAAAGCTCACTACACTAATTTGAGGCTATCTCGGCTTTACCCCAATGTAACTGACTCATGTAATAGGTGCAAACAATCTCCAGCCGACCATTCCCATATGTTTTGGTTCTGTCCCAGGCTTGCCACATTCTGGTCTGAAATCTTCAAAACTCTTAGCACAGCATATAACACTACTATCTCTCCTGAACCTCTCTTGGCTTTGTTTGGTGTCCCCCTGCAGCCTTTTACCTCTAAAGTCATGCAGACTCTTCTTGCCTTTGCCACTCTGTTGGCCAGGCGACTCATACTCCTCAACTGGAAACACCCTCATCCTCCATCTCATAGCAGGTGGGTGAAAGAGGTGTTACTGTCCATTAGACTTGAAAAACTTAGATTTTCCCTCAATGGCTCCTTAAACTCATTTCAAACGACTTGGAGACCTCTCTTAAATTATATTGAATCTTTAGCATAACTGCCTGACTGTGATGATTGAGCCCCCCCCCCCCCTTTACATTTATTTATTTAAATTATTTAATTTTATTTTATTTTTTTTCATTGTTATTTTTAAACATTTTTATTTCATTTATTTATTTATTTCATTATTTTCCTTATGTATTTGTTGTAGGTATTCTGTATTGTTTACATGTTGACACTGGATTTACATTGAGAACTGTTCTCTTCTGGGTGAGGTGGGCTTGTGGGAGGGATAAAAAGGCCGGGAAAAAATGATAGACTGGAAGTCCTCTCTGTCACATTGCACTGTCATTTTGTTGCCTGTGAAATTGCTTCCAATAAAGAAAGTTCATTAAAAAATGATTGGAGTGATGTAGATTCGTGGCCTAGCATTAGTGTTAGCTAGATGTTGGAATATAGCTTTTTTTTTTTCCCCTGAAGAGTCCCGACACGGAAGAACAGTTAAAAGACTACAAAAGCAAGAAAACGCTGTTTATGGAAATAATTTTTCCTGACATCAGCTTTTGGGAACAGAATGTCACAAAAGCCAAAGCATTTACTCTCAAAGTACTCTGACCTGAACTGTGGACTGGATGGTATTACTGCCCCTCCATGTCTCAACAACCCCAAGGATGTGTAGTTACAGAGCTATTTGCACTCGTTCATTTATACAGTGATGTTTATTATTGTTAAAACAATATCTGAAGTGTTATTTGTAAAATAACAAAATATTTACTCTAGACTTTCAAACAATTAATATTGTAAGATTTTATTTTGGGCGGCATGGTGATGTAGTGGTTAGCGCTGTCACCTCACAGCAGGAAGGTCCGGGTTTGAGCCCCGTGGCCGGCGAGGGCCTTTCTGTGTGGAGTTTGCATGTTCTCCCCGTGTCCGCGTGGGTTTCCTCCGGGTGCTCCGGTTTCCCCCACAGTCCAAAGACATGCAGGTTAGGTTAACTGGTGACTCTAAATTGAGCGTAGGTGTGAATGTGAGTGTGAATGGTTGTCTGTGTCTATGTGTCAGCCCTGTGATGACCTGGCGACTTGTCCAGGGTGTACCCCGCCTTTCGCCCGTAGTCAGCTGGGATAGGCTCCAGCTTGCCTGCGACCCTGTAGAAGGATAAAGCGGCTAGAGATAATGAGATGAGATGAGATGAGTGGATGATACAATAATTACAAATGCTAACAGAATCAGCACATTCCAGTTGTAGCTGTAGTCATATTGTAATCATAATCACCCTTGTAATAATAATTTCAATAAATGGTTAATGTTCAGTTCCCTCTTCGTTTATTCTCGATTCAAAGGCACAACTGAATCACACAGGTCGATCAGTGTGTAACAGACAATAACAATTTTATCCAAAATAGTTTTTCCTGCTTTAGGCAATTTATTTCCATTTCACATGCATGCAGCTGTTGTAAAGTTCAGTGTGTGTGTGTAGAACTCTCTCGAACTGTCGGTTCATTACTACACTCTGACTCCATGGTGACATTTTGCACAGGACTGGGTTCCTCTGATAACAGAAACAAAGCTCCAGCTCTCTTTGCTCTTAATCTGTTCTGTTCTTTCAGGATATATCGCACATGTTGCTCCTTGTTTTTTTTTTTTTTTTTACTGAATTATGTCCGAGTTGTTTGTTTGGTGCCCAATCTGGGTTTTCCGTGTCAAATAAGGAAGGTTGTTAATTTCTAAGAAAATAAAACACTTATGAAGAAGCTAACTCGAATGCGAGCAAAAAAAATAAAACGGGATTCTTCAGCAAACTCTTCCATACTCACTTTTCCATACTCTTTTTTTTTTTTAATACAAATTCTTACCTAAAATAAAATGATCGCTACAAACGCAGTGTGGCAGTGGGGGCG
Organism: Neoarius graeffei; assembly: GCF_027579695.1. NCBI lineage: Eukaryota > Metazoa > Chordata > Actinopteri > Siluriformes > Ariidae > Neoarius > Neoarius graeffei. The sequence goes on from NC_083577.1 coordinate 90,859,161, forward strand.
TGGTCGAGCATTGGCTGTGAACGGCGAGGAGGCAGGTTGAACCAGCAGGTAACATGGGATGAGATGCACCTGTGTCAAATTACTGGCTGTCTATTAACCGGTGTCTCTGTGTGTCTTTCAGTCAGTCAGAAATATGAGAGAGAGAGAGAGAGAGAGAGAGAGAGAGCTGTCCTGTGAGTGTGTTTTTTGAATGGTCACTGAAAAGTGCACGACAATAAAAGCACTCACCTGTTCTGAAGCCTGCTTCCTGTTCCTCTGTTTCCTAAAGTCTGAGAACTGTTACATGCAGGTATTCACGAATTTCTCTGGAGTTTTCAAACTTTGCTCCTCTTGTCGTATTCTCTTTAACCACTCATTTCTTCACCATTTTTGAAGCATTTGCTTCTCTTTGTTAACATTTTTCTTGATAGCAAAGAGACGGTAATACCTTTTAATTTATTTTTTTTTATTTGAATAACCAAAAACAGTGCAAAAATGAACCATACTGAAGACAGATTAAGACCCCGTCCACACGTAGCCGGGTATCTGCTAAATCGAAGATATTTTTCTACGTTTTGGCCCGTCATCCACATGAAAACACATCAAAAACGAATATTTAAAAAAACTCCAGGCAAAGTGAAGATTTTTGAAAACTCCGTGTATGCCTTTTCGTGTAGACAGAGATAACCGGAGTTTTGCGTTTTAGAACGTCACAATCTGTGCCAAAAAAATGACAACAAATCTGCCCTGACGTCAAACATGCGACCTTTGTTTACTGCAGAAGCCAGATTAAGCATGGACAAAGAGTAATGGATCGGAGTAGTGCCTTGAAAGCGTTAATTATTGTGCAGGTGCTATTTACATGTTTAATTTTAGAAGCCCAACTACTGACAAGATTCCCAATCAATGTTTTCTTGCATCTTTTGAAGTTTATACTCCAAAATTGTGTTTAGAAGCAATTCTGTCTCCGAGTCTGTCCAGATGAACGAGCTTGGCGCCATGTTTTATGTTTAGGCGGAAGTGACGCCAACAGAGGGCTATTCTGATGTGATTAGGGGGTAGGATTTGGGGAAATAATGCCATCTACAGGTTTGGAATGCTTATGAATGTGATTGAAAACGCAGATGTTCGGTTATGTGTGGAAGGGTGTTTTTCGAAGACGAGGTGGTCTCATCTCATCTCATTATCTCTAGCCGCTTTATCCTGTTCTACAGGGTCGCAGGCGAGCTGGAGCCTATCCCAGCTGACTACGGGCGAAAGGCGGGGTTCACCCTGGACAAGTCGCCAGGTCATCACAGGGCTGACACATAGACACAGACAACCATTCACACTCACATTCACACCTACGCTCAATTTAGAGTCACCAGTTAACCTAACCTGCGACCTTTGGACTGTGGGGGAAACTGGAGCACCCGGAGGAAACCCACGCGGACACGGGGAGAACATGCAAACTCCACACAGAAAGGCCCTCGCCGGCCACGGGGCTCGAACCCAGGACCTTCTTGCTGTGAGGCGACAGCGCTAACCACTACACCACCGTGCCGCCAGACAAGGTGGTGTGGATAAAATATTTTTATAAACGGAGGGGGGGAAAATGTTCGGTTTTAAAAATACCCGGCTACGTGTGTACATGGCCTAAGCCTTGCTTACAAGAAAGACAGTGTCCGTTTGTCCCCCAGGTAAGATTATCATGTAATGTTTGACGTCATGTCCAAGGGCTCTATAGGCTATATCCAAATATGGAAAATATATAATGATATTGAATAAAAATGAGATTTAACAACTCCTTGTATAGAATTTTACAACTCCTCTGGAATATTTTGTATCTTTGTGTTTTCCTTTTTCCAAATATTTGTAGGTCTCTGCTAGAGACAGAACAGACCAGATACCCAGTATTACCCTCAAACAGTTTATCGGATATTGGAGAAAACACATTAGATGTCGGATCCAACAAAACACAATTCATCCGATCGTTCGCCCGATCATTCACCCAATCTCCCTGGCTGGGAGGGGCATACACTCTCTCCTGTGTCAATCACATGATGTTGCATGAGCAGCAGTTTGAACAGATGTGATTATCTGGCTTCATGTTATTTAGAGGAAGCATGCGATAGCCTTCACCTTCTCTGGTTGGTAGCTGTCATATTGTAGGTGAGAGTGAATTACAAGGTGGACTAAATTAGGGAGAAAATCACACATCACACTATTTTATTTTTACAATCCAGCACTTCTTTATATTATTAATTGTAAGACCGTGCATTTTCCAACATGACAATGCCAAACCACATACTGCATCAATTACAGCATCATGGCTGCGTAGAAGAAGGGTCCGGGTACTGAACTGGCCAGCCTGCAGTCCAGATCTTTCACCCATAGAAAACATTTGGTGCATCATAAAATGGAAGATACGACAAAAAAGACCTAAGACAGTTGAGCAACTAGAATCCTACATTAGACAAGAATGGGTTAACATTCCTATCCCTAAATTTGAGCAACTTGTCTCCTCAGTCCCCAGACGTTTACAGACTGTTGTAAAGAGAAAAGGGGATGTCTCACAGTGGTAAACATGGCCTTGTCCCAACTTTTTTGAGATGTGTTGTTGTCATGAAATTTAAAATTACCTAATTTTTCTCTTTAAATGATACATTTTCTCAGTTTAAACATTTGATATGTCATCTATGTTCCACACATACTTGCTTTTCACAAACTTGCTTTTCGCAACCGGAGAGGGTGCGGCGCTCGTCTGGCCGCACCCCGGGCCCGTTCACGGACGGCTCTGCTCACTGGGGGGGGGCCCCCCGGCTACGCCAGACCAACCGAAGATCCACGGCGCTGCGGTATCTAGGAGCTACCCCTCCTAGAATTGCCACCTTATTGTGGTGGAGGGGTTTGTGTGCTTGAATGATCCTAGGAGCTATGTTGTCGGGGGCATTATGCCCCTGTCAGGGTTTCCCAAGGCAGACAGGTCCTAGGTGACAGGCCAGACCAAGAGCAGTTCACCAAAAACCCCTATGGAGAAAAAATCAAGGACCGTGATGTCGCCCGGTATGACGCAGCCGGGGCCCCACCCTGGAGCCAGGCCCGGGGTTGGGGCTCGTATGCCAGCACTTGGTGGCCGGGCCTTTGCTCATGGGGCCTGGCCAGGCTTAGCCCAAAGAGGTGACGTGGGCCCGACCTGCTGTGGGTTCACCACCCACAGAGGTAGCAGTAGGGGATTGGTGCAGTGTGGATTGGGTGGCAGTCAAAGGCAGGGGCCTCGACGACCTGATCCCCGGACACAGCGGCTGGCTGTTGGGACATGGAATGTCACTTCGCTGGGGGGGAAAGAGCTTGAGCTTGTGCGGGAGGTTGAGAGGTACCGGCTAGAGATAGTCGGGCTCACCTCCACGCACAGCTTGGGCTCTGGAACCCAGCTCCTCAAGAGGGGCTGGACTCTCCACTTCTCTGGAGTTGCCCGTGGTGAGCGGTGGTGGGCTGGTGTGGGCTTGCTTATAGCTCCCCAGCTCAGCTGCCATGTGTTGGAGTTTATCTCAGTGAACGAGAGGGTCGCCTCTCTGTGCCTTCGGATTGGGGAGAGGGCTCTTGCTGTTGTTTGTGCCTACGGGCCAAATAGCAGTATAGAGTATCCGGCCTTCTTGGAGTCCCTGGGAGAGGTACTGAGGGGTGCTCAGACTGGGGACTCCATTGTGCTACTGTGGGACTTCAATGCTCAAGTGGGCGATGACAGTGACACCTGGAGGGGCGTGGTTGGGAGGACCGGCCTCCCCGATCTGAACCCGAGTGATGTTTTGTTATTGGACTTCAGTGCTAGTCATGGTTTGTCCATAACGAACACCATGTTCGAGCATAGGGGTGTCCATAAGTGCACGTGGCACCAGGACACCTTAGGTTGGAGGTCGATGATCGACTTTGTAGTCGTTTCATCTGATCTCCGGCCCTATGTCTTGGACACTCGGGTGAAGAGGGGGCTGAGCTGTCAACTGATCACCATCTGGTGGTGAGTTGGATCCGCTGGCGGAGGAGGAAGCTGGACAGACCTGGCAGGCCCAAACATATGGTGAGGGTCTGCTGGGAACGTCTGGCCGAGCACTCTGTTGGGGAGGTCTTTAACTCCCACCTCCGGGAGAGCTTTTCCCAGCTTCCAAGGGAGGCGGGGGACATTGAGTCTGAGGGGACCATGTTCTCTACCTCCATTGTGGACGCAGCTGTTCGGAGCTGTGGCCGCAAGGTCTCCGGTGTCTGTCGTGGCGGCAATCCCCGAACCCGGTGGTGGACACCGGAAGTAAGGGATGCCGTCAAGCTGAAGAAGGAGTCCTACCGGGCCATGTTGACCTCCGGGACTCCTGAGGCAGCTGACGGGTATCGGCAGGCCAGGCGTGCTGCAGCTCGGGCAGTTGCGGAGGCAAAAACTTGGAACTGGGAGGAGTTTGGGGAGGCCATGGAGAAGGACTATCGGTCAGCCTCGAAGAAATTCTGGCAAACCGTCCGGCGCCTCAGGAGGGGGAAGCAGTACCCTGCCAACACTGTTTACAGTGCGGGTGGGGAGCTGTTAACCTCGACTGGGGACATTGTCGGGCGGTGGAAGGAATACTTTGAGGATCTCCTCAATCCCACCATCATGTCTTCCACTGAGGAGACTGAGGCTGATGACTCAGAGGTGGACTTGTCCATTACCCAAGCTGAAGTCACTGAGGTGGTTTGCAAGCTCCTTGATGGCAAGGCACCAGGGGTGGATGAGATCCGCCCTGAGTATCTCAAGTCTCTGGATGTTGTGGGGCTGTCTTGGTTGACACGCCTCTGCAACATTGCGTGGCGGTCGGGGACAGTGCCTCTGGAGTGGCAGACTGGGGTGGTGGTCCCTCTTTTTAAGAAAGGGGACCGGAGAGTGTGCTCCAATTATAGGGGAATCACACTTCTCAGCCTCCCAGGGAAGGTTTACTCCAGGGCACTGGAGAGGAGAATTCGAACGATAGTCGAACCTCGGATCCAGGAGGAACAATGCGGTTTTCGTCCTGGTCGCAGAACACTGGACCAGCTCTATACCCTTCATAGGGTGCTCGAGGGTTCATGGGAGTTTGCAACCAGTCCACATGTGCTTTGTGGATCTGGAGAAGGCATTCGACCGTGTCCCCCATGGTATTCTGTGGGGGGTGCTTCGGGGCTCTTTGCTAAGGGCTGTCCAGTCCCTGTACGAACGGAGCAGGAGTCTAGTTCGCATTGCCGGCAGTAAGTCAGACCTGTTCCCAGTGCCCGTTGGACTCCGGCAGGGCTGCCCTTTGTCACCGGTTCTGTTCATAATTTTTATGGACAGAATTTCTAGGCGCAGCCAGGGGCCAGAAGGAATCCTGTTTGGGAACCACAGGATTTCATCTCTGCTTTTTGCAGATGATGTTGTCCTGTTGGCTTCTTCAAACCAGGACCTTCAGCATGCACTGGGGCGGTTTGCAGTCGAGTGTGAAGCGGCTGGGATGAGAATCAGCACCTCCAAGTCCAAGGCCATGGTTCTCAACCGGAAAAGGGTGGCTTGCCCTCTCCAGGTTGGTGGAGAAGTCCTGCCTCAAGTGGAGGAGTTTAAGTATCTCGGGATCTTGTTCACGAGTGAGGGAAGGATGGAGCGCGAGATCGACAGGCGGATCGGTGCAGCCTCCGCAGTGATGGTCGCTTTACCGGTCCGTCGTGGTGAAGAAGGAGCTGAGCCAAAAGGCGAAGCTCTCAATTTACCGGTCGATCTACATTCCGACTCTCACCTATGGTCATGAGCTTTGGGTAATGACCGAAAGAACAAGATCACGGATACAAGTGGCAGAAATGAGTTTCCTTCGCAGGGTGGCTGGGCGCTCCCTTAGAGATAGGGTGAGAAGCACAGTCACTCGGGAGGAGCTCGGAGTAGAGCCGCTGCTCCTCCACATCGAGAGGAATCAGCTGAGGTGGCTCGGGCATCTTTTTCGGATGCCTCCTGGACGCCTCCCTGGGGAGGTGTTCCAGGCATGTCCCCCCAGGAAGAGGCCCTGGGGAAGACCCAGGACACGCTGGAGTGACTATGTCTCTCGGCTGGCCTGGGAACACCTCGGTGTTCTTCCCGAGGAGTTGGCCGAGGTGTCTGGGGAAAGGGAAGTTTGGGCTTCCATGCTTAGACTGCTGCCTCCACAACCCGGTCCCGGATAAACGGAAGAAGATGAGATGAGACGAGATCTATGTTCTATTCTGAATAAAATATGGAATTTTGAAACTTCCACATCATTGCATTCCATTTTTATTTACAACTTGTACTTTGTCCCAACTTTTTTGGAATCGGGGTTGTAGTTCATCCTACAGTATTGCAAAGCCTCTTCTCAGGTCATCTTCTCCATGGTCAACGTGATGTTTTGCAATTTGTAGCCATTTGAGTTAGATGAAATGATAGATGAACCAGATGACCAGGTAGGTGAGTTAAATGACAAGATATATGAGCTAGATGACTAAGACTATGTTCACACTGCAAGGCTTAATGCTCAATTCCGATTTTTTTGTGAAATCCGATTTTTTTGTGAGGTCGTTCACATTAACAAATATATGCGACTTGTATGTGATCCTCAGTATGAACGAAAAGCGACCTAAAAGTGTTCCGCATGCGCATTGCAGGATACGACAATGTCACACGCAGTGAGCATGGCCAGTGTTTATGGAAGTAACCTAAAGTTTCCTGTGTATGACAGTAGCCAGCATGGAGTACCTGGCGATGATGCAGTTGTTGTTGCGATGGAGCCAGAACATGCACAATAGCCTGATGTTAAGGAGGAGGTTGAGAAGGGAGAGGGCAAGGGTTTTGGCTCAGGCGTTCTGCGGGGTAGTGACTGAAACCTCCGTTCAAAGGCACATCAAAGCCATGTTGTTGTAACTTTTTTTGAGAGACCCGCCGCCTACTTCAGCGCAGAATAGTGACGTTTGTGGCTTGTTGATGATGTGTAAGTCAGATGAATGCGACCTGGTGGTTCAGACTGAAGTCACATATGAAAAGATCGGATAGGAATCAGAATTAGGACCACATATCCAAACGGCCTGGGTCGGATTTGAAAAAATCGGATCTGTGTCGTTCATATTGTCAATAAAAGATCGGATACAGGTCACATATGGGCGAAAAAATCGTATTTGAGTCACTTCAGCCTGCAGTGTGAACGTAGTGTAAGTAGGTGAGTGAGATGAAATGGTAGATGAACCAGATGACTTGTCATTTGAGTCAGTAGTTACCATATGTGAATGATCCTACATGGAAGTAGGAATTAAATAACAATTTAATCTCTGCTCTGAGTTCTGTAAATCTTCATGTCTCTGTCAGCTCAGCTCACATTTTCCAAATCCTAGCTCAAAAGTTATTTAAACTTATTTAAAATACATGCAAAATAAGACCAAATCATTCAAACTGAGAGAAAATGGACCAAAAAAGCATAAACCTTAAACAGTGCTAAAGAGATTAAGTGCTCAACTCTAGTGCCCTCTTGTCATGTCCGGCTTCATCACCACACTCTAGGAGTAGGGATATCAGGGTTAAATGGGCCAATGCAGAGTCACAGTTCAGACAAAATTGGACAAAGCAGTGCAAATTAATATCTGGTATATAAAGTTGGTCAGAATTCAGGTGAGGGTGATCTTCAATGGACAGTGTGGGTAGTATGAGTAATGACTATTAAAGTTAAACAAAACCAAAAAAAAACCCCACCATTTCGCAACTGCCCTGATGTGCCCTCCGCACATTTAAAAATAAAACTTTGTAACAATTTATCCACTATAAAAGTTATAATTATGATATTACTAAAATTAGGCTAACCTGGACACATCCATTTGCACTGAACCTCGGAGAGAGTGAGATGGCAGCACCCAGGGACATTGTTTTTCTTTTAAAATATAATCTGGACACAATATACAGATATAAATATGAACAAGTCAACACTTGAACATGTCTTATATGGATATTATTGGTCAGTATGAAGGAGTTTATTTTTGGATTTTGTTAATCTTTAAAGACCAACCTCTTGAGGTGCAGCTCTTGATGTGTTTTTAAAGTGCAACATAGGTCATTTCCCAGGATGAGGGGCAGGGCAATTTGGATGATCCCTTGGTTACGTTGAGGTCTAGTACAGTGTCTTGCAAAAGTATTCATCCCCTTGATGTTTGTCCTGTTTTGTCGCATTACAAGCTGGAATTAAAATATATATTTGGAGAGTTAGCACAATTTGATTTACACATGCTTTGGGGAGTTAGCACCATTTGATTTACACAACTTTAAAGATGCAATTATTTTATTGTGAATAACAAAAATTAAGATGAATGTGATGTGTGCATAGGTATCCCCCCCCCCAAGTCAATACTTTGTAGAGGCACCTTTTGCTGCAATTACAGCTGCAAGTCTCTTGGGGGTATGTCTCGATTAACTTGGCACATCTAGCCACTGGGATTTTTGCCCATTCCTCAAGGAAAAACTGCTCCAACTCCTTCAAAGTTAGATGGGTTGTGTTGGTGTACAGCAAATCTTCAAGTTATGCCACAGATTCTCAATTGGATTGAGGTCTGGGCTTTGACGAGGCCATTCCAAGACATTTAAACGTTCCCCTTTAAACCACTCCAGTGTACTGTAGCTTTAGCAGTATGTTTAGGCTCATTGTCCTGCTAGAATGTCAACTTTTGTCCCAGTCTCAATCCTCTGGCTGACTCAAACATGTTTTCCTCCAGAATTGCCCTGTATTCAGTGCCATCCATATTTCCTTCAGTCCCGACCAGCATTCCTGTCGCTGCAGATGAAAAACATCCCCAAAGCATGATGCCGCCACCACCCTGCTTCACTGTAGGAATGGTGTTCTCAGGGTGATGGGAAGTGTTGGGTTTGTGCCACACATGGCATTTCCCATGATGGCCAAAAAGATCAGTTTTAATCTCATCTGACCAGAGAATCATCTTCCATGTGTTTGGGGAGTATGTCACATGCTGTTGGGCAAACTCCAAACATGTTTCCTTAAGCAATTACTTTTTCGAGCCACTCTTCCATAAAGTCCCGCTCTGTGGAATATACAGCTGTGTATAATATACAGTTAATATACAGTTGTGCTTGAAAGTTTGTGGACCCTTTAGAATTTTCTATAGTTCTGCATAAATATGACCTAAAACATCAGATTTTCACACAAGTCCTAAAAGTAGATAAAGAGAACCCAGTTAAACAAATGAGACAAATATTACACTTGGTCATTTATTAATTGAGGAAAATGATCCAATATTACATATCTGAGAGTGGCAAAAGTATGTGTACCTTTGCTTTCAGTATCTGGTGTGACTCCCTTGTGCAGCAATAACTACAACTAAACAGTTCTGGTAACTGTTAATCAGTCCTGCACACCAGCTTGGAGGAATTTTAGCCCATTCCTCCGTACAGAACAGCTTCAACTCTGGGATGTTGGTGGGTTTCCTCACATGAACTGCTCGCTTCAGGTCCTTCCACAACATTTCCATTGGATTAAGGTCAGGACTTTGACTTGGCCATTCCAATAACATTAACTTTATTCTTCTTTAACCATTCTTTGGTAGAACAACTTGTGTGCTTAGGGTCGTCATCTTGCTGCATGACCCACCTTCTCTTGAGATTCAGTTCATGGACAGATGTCCTGAAATTTTCCTTTAGAATTCGCTGGTATAATTCACAATTCATTGTTCCATCAATGATAGCAAGCCGTCCTGGCCCAGATGCAGCAAAACAGGCCTAAACCATGATACTACCACCACCATGTTTCACAGATGGGATAAGGTTCTTATGCTGGAATGCAGTGTTTTCCTTTCTCCAAACATAACACTTCTCATTTCAACCAAAAAGTTCTATTTTGGTCTCATCCGTCCACGAAACATTTTTCCAATAGCCTTCTGGCTTGTCCATGTGATCTTTAGCAAACTGTAGATGAACAGCAATGTTCTTTTTGGAGAGCAGTGGCTTTCTCCTTGCAACCCTGCCATGCACACAATTGCTGTTCAGTGTTCTCCTGATGGTGGACTCATGAACATTAGCCGATGTGAGAGAGGCCTTCAGTTGCTTAGAAGTTACCCTGGGGGGTCCTTTGTGACCTCGCCAACTATTACACGCCTTGCTCTTGGAGTGATCTTTGTTGGCCGACCACATCTGGGGAGGGTAACAATGGTCTTGAATTTCCTCCATTTGTACACAATGTCTGACTGTGGATTGGTGGAGTCCAAACTCTTTTGAGATGGTTTTGTAACCTTTTCCAGCCTGATGAGCATCAACAACGCTTTTTCTGGGGTCCTCAGAAATCTCCTTTATTCGTGCTATGATACACTTCCACAAACGTGTTGTGAAGATCAGACTTTGATAGATCCCTGTTCTTTAAATAAAACAGGGTGCCCACTCACACCTGATTGTCATCCCATTGATTGAAGACATCGGACTAATTTCACCTTCAAATTAACTGCTAGTCATAGAGGTTCACATACTTTTGCCACTCACAGATATGTAATATTGTATCATTTTCCTCAATAAATAAATGACCAAGTATAATATTTTTCTCTCATTTGTTTAACTGGGTTCTCTTTATCTACTTTTAGGACTTGTGTGAAAATCTGATATTTTTGGTCATATTTATGCAGAAATATAGAAAATTCTAAAGGGCTCACAAACTTTCAAGCACCACTGTGCTTCCATCTCTCCTGTGGATCTTTGCAGCTCCTTCAGTGTTCTCTTTGGTGTCTTTGTTGCATCTCTGATTAATGCCCTCCTTGCCTGGTCTATGAGTTTTGGTGGGCGGGGTCTTCTCGTCAGGTTTGTAGTGGTGCCATATTCTTTCCATTTTGCTATAATGGATTTAATGGTGCTCCATGGGATATTCAAAGTTTGGGATATTTTTATCACCCAATCCTGATCTATACTTCTCCACAACTTTGTCTCTGACCTGTTTGGAGGTTCCTTGTTTTCCATGTTGCTTGTTTAGTAGCGCTGCAGAGTCAGGGTCCTTCCAGAACAGGTTGCTTTATACAGACATCATATGACAGATCAAGTGACACTTTGATTGCACACAAGTGGATCTTAATTACGTATATGACTTTTGAATTGAACTGGTTGGACCAGCTCTTATTTAGGGGTTTCATATGACAAGGTGTGAATACCTATGCACACTCCAGATTTCTGTTTTTTCATCTTAATTATTGTTTGTGTCACAATAAAACAACAATATCCACATTTAAAGTGGTAGGCATGTTGTGTAAATCAAATGGTGCTAACCACCAAAAATCCACTTTTATTCCAGCTTGTAGTGTGACAAAACAGGACAAACACCAAGGGGGAAGAATACTTTTGCAAGACACTATAGTAGGACAAGATACAGATATATTAAGCTTGATTTAGAAAATATATAACATAATTTGAAGCAATTTGTAGATGCATAACACTGGAACAATTTGTTATAATACAGTATCAGTCAGGATTTAGACCTCATCAGAGCACAGAGAGAGAACTTGTTAAAGTAGTAAACGACCTACTTTTGGCGTCTGATTAGGGGTGTGTCTCACTGCTTGTGTTGCTTGCCCTTAGTGCAGCATTTGATACCACTGATTATTCCATTCTTCTGGATAGACTAGAAAATGTTGTGGGAGTTAAGGGAACGGCCCTCTCCTGGCTCAGCTCTTATTTAACTGATCGCTATCAGCATGTTGAAGTAAATGGTTAATTTTCTCGACATACTGAAATAAAGTTTGTTCTTACACTTTTTTTTTTCTTTTAGATATATGTTACCTCTGGCTGATATTTGTATGCATGGTAATAGTTTCCGCTGTTATGCTGATGACACACAGTTGTATGTTTCTGAAAAACCAGATGAGAGACACTGGATTAATAGAATTGAGGAATGTGTAAAGGATATTAGACACTGGATGCTTATTAACTTCCTTCTGCTTAACTCTGACAAGACCGAAGTACTTGTACTAGGACCACATGCAGCTAGAACTAGGTTTTCTGATTACATCGTAACTCTGGATGACCTTTCTGTTTCTTCACGTGCAGCAGTGAAAGACCTCGGAGTGATTATTGACCCCAGTCTTTCATTCAAAACTCACATCGATAACATTACCCGGATAGCTTTCTTTCATCTCAGAAATATTGCTCGGATAAGAAATTTAATGTCACTACATGACACATAAAAACCAGTTCATGCTTTTATTCCCTCCAGGTTGGATTATTGTAATGCCTTACTGTCTGGATGTACCAATAAGTGCATAAACAAGCTCCAGTTAGTTCAAAATGCAGCAGGAAGAGTCCTTACTAGAACTAGAAGATATGACCCCATCACCCCTGTGTTATCCACACTGCATTTGCTCCCAATCAAATTTCATACTGTTTATAAAATACTACTATTGACTTTTAAAGCACTGAATGGTCTCGCGCCACAGTACTGGAGCAAACTTCTGGTCCTTTATGACCCACCACGCCTACTTACCGGTAGATCAAAAGGTGCAGGCTATCTACTGGTACCTCATATAGTGAAGGCTACATCGGGGGCAGAGCCTTTTTCTTTACAAAGCCCCACAGTTATAGAACAGCCTTCCATGTTGTGTTCGGGATTCAGACACAGTCTCAGCCTTTAAGTCTTGGCTGAAAACATATCTGTTTAGTCAAGCCTTTTGTTAATAGTTTTTTTTTTAAGTAAAGAAGTAGATCTGGAGGGTTGTGGCAGCAGGGGCATGGTCAAGTGGGAAAGGTGAGTAGCAAAGTGGAAGCACCTGCTGTAAATGAATGTGCTGTCTGTGTGTGTGTGTGTGTGTGTGTAGTGAGAAGGAGCAGATAAAAGGGGAGAGGAGTAGAGAGGGAGGAGCTGTTCTGCTGGCTGAAATCACATTTATGCAGTGGCACACCAAAGTTTATTTTGAAACTGCTGAAAAGTGTGTTGTGTGTTAACCATTAAAAAATAAAAACAAAAGTCACTTTGATCCCACCTGCCTGTTTCAGTGCCTTCTGTACTAGGGAAGCCATTACAAGGGTCCTCAGGCATCGAGTGTTTGGTAAACTGGGATGTATGGATGCTGTCAGTCCCCCACTTGCTTGCTCACTCGAGTTTGTTGACAGTGTAGTGGCTGCTGCTTTATGTCCCGGGGCTCCCTCATGCCTGTGTTACCTTCTGGCTCTCCCCTTTTAGTTATGCTGTCATCGTTAGTTTTGCCGAAGTCCCTCCTTGCACTTACTGCAAAATGTATACTGTTCCTACTCATCGGGTGACATTGGGCATACCTAACAATCTGTGTTCTCTCTCTTCCCCCTTCACTCTGTTGGTCCACCTGAGCTACATATCAATCTTGAGATCAAGGGGGGGCGGAGCCTGTAGGCAATGGAGTAGGTCAAGTTTTGTTTGAGTTCTCGTTGAACTTGTTTTAAGTTAATAAGCGTTTTTCATAAAATACTGGTAAACCTGCTTCAAACACATTCTTTAAGTTAAAATGTACGTGTATGCATGTAGATGGTGGCAAATCTGCGTAAATATAAATTTGCCGAGTTAACTAAAACTAGGCCCAACACTGCCTCATCCACGAGTTTTACCATCTCTCTGGGCCTGAAGCCCCCGCCCCTGCCAAACAGCCAAGAGATGGATGTTGAAACCCTGAAGTCAGATATCCTGCTTTCACTAAGGACTGACATTGCAGCAGTAATAAAAACTGAGCTGAAAGGTGCACTTGCATTCTTAAGAATGAGTTGCAAGCGGTGAAAGTAAAGAACACAGCCGCAATTCACTCCGAAATTGACCAGATGAAAGCTACAATTAAAAGAGGTGGAAGGTGGGCTAACGACCTGGTCGGACGAGGGGGCAGTTTTACAGACTACGGCGAGTGACCTGGCAGCAGAGGTGGCTGGACTCAGAAATAAGTGTGAGGACATGGAGGGAAGTCTGAGGAGATGTAACATCAGGATCCTGGGGGTGGTGGAAATAAACGGATCAAGCTCTACAACATTGGTCTCAAAGCTACTGAGAGAAGCGCTGCAGATGGATAGAGATGTGCTTGTGGACTGCTCTCACAGAAGTCTGGGTCCTGAAAGGAAGGATGGGAAACCACATGCCATCATAGCCAAACTCCACTACCAGGACTGCGTCGAGGTACTGAGCCGGGCACACTCCAGAGCCCCACGCCGGCTCAATGGTGTGGCAATTGCTATCTTTCCTGATTATACTATGAGTGTCACTAAGGCCAGGACAGCATTTAATGAGGTCAGGAAGCTGCTCTGTAACTGGCAGGGGGTCTGATATGGCATCCTGTTCCCAGCCTGTCTCCGCATCACGTTCAACGGAGAAAGAGTTCACAGATGCAAGCAAAGTGATGAGCTACGTCAAGAAGAATATCATCTCTAGAGTTGAGGGTTGAGTGAGTAATATAGCCCTAGATAAATCATTGTCTCTGAACTTTGACTGGACAATATTTGTTTAAACAGACTTTTGAAGTAGAATGATCAACACTGCTGTTTAATATTTGTTATATATGGACTGATGAGAGGAGTTTTCCAGGCCTTCATTTTATTTTTTATACAGTAATGTATGGACATGCAGTTGTTTTCATTTATACAGTTATAAGGCCTTGGCACAGTCTTGGATTTAACTTGGGTTGTACAGTATTTACATGAACATCGTGGCTTCATTTATTTTCTATTTGGGCTATTGGTTGGGAATTTTCCAGGCCCTATTTCATATGCAGCAGGTTATTTTTGAAGTGACTTTTTGAAGTGATTTTTGTTTATAGTTATTCTCATCCACATTATTGGTTCATGTGCTGCTGCTAGTTGTTTTGTGATAGGATGCACTTTTTGAATTTACTTTCTATATCAGGGGTTCGACGGGAGCCATAGGCTCTATAGAATTTCTCCACACAAGCACTAAATGTGCGGATTTGTTTTGGAAGGGTACGGTGTGCACCTTGTTCCTGTAGGTGCTGAGGGGGGGTGGGATGGGTGTGGGTTTATGGGGAGGGTGTACCAGACTGTTGTTTATTACACTTAACTTACCAGAAATCTGTTTTATGGCTCATCTGCTGTCATGTTGGGCTCCCTGTAGGGCTCAGATATTCAACTTTTTCCCCTCACTATGTCTGATATCAATAGTCTCAGAGAGTCAGATGGTAGTATGGTTAACTTCGTGAGCTGGAATGTCAAGTCACTTAATCATCCTTTAAAGCAAAAAAAAAAAGTATTTACACATCTGAAGCAGCTTAATATAAACATTGCATTTCTTCAGTGTTACGGCATGGCTCGTAAACTCGCCGCAGCATAAAAAGGGAGACCACACAAAAGGTTATGGATTGAATTGTAAACTTTTATTTATAATTACCAGTTTTCCAAACGTCTAGGGTAAATATATGTGGTGCAAAGTATGGCATGGACTGTGTGGATGAGTGAAGGTGTATGTCATGTGGTCAATATAGAGGGAAAGAAAGAGGGGGGGAAGAAAGTAAGAGAGAGTGCAGATAAAATTACTGTGCATCCACACACACAGCCAGTAGGTGCCTGCCTGAGGGAGAGCAAAGCTCCACCTTATATTCCAGGTACGCCACCCAGGTGTAACGAATGATATTAATTATCCCGCCTGACACCAGCCTTGCCCGTGCACTGGCGAGCTGATGCCAGGAGGGGGCTCAGGATGTAACACCTCCATCCCTAAGAGATTTGTTCCAGACAAATCTAAAACAAAAAATCTTGTGTTTCCTTAAAAACACTCCCATCCTCCTTCATCCCAGTACCAAGGAGAAGACAACAGGACTAGAGGGGAAAAAAACAAACACAAAACACTATACCCTAGAGACAAAAAGATAAAACTAAGTCCTGGTCAGGGCATCCGCTTTAATATTATCCTTACCCCTGATGTGTTTAATATGGAGCAGATAGCGCTGCAGGATTAGACTCCAACGCATAATGCGTTGATTCTGATTTCTCATACGATCAATAAAAACCAAAGGATTGTGGTCTGTGTAAACAACAATTGGAACAGAGGAAGACCCCAAATACACTTCAACGTGTTGAATGGCAAGAATCAACACAAGGGCCTCTCGTTCCACAGTAGAATAAGCTTGTTGTTGTTGGTTAAATTTCTTTGAGAAATAACACACCAGATGTTCTATGTCCTCTGACTCAGTCTGTAGCAAGACGGCACCAACACTGCCCTCACTGGCATTGACTGCAAGGCAAAAAGGTATGTTAAAGTTTGGGGCTTGCAATACAGGTGAGGTAGCTAACAGGAACTTCGCATTGTCAAAGGCTTCCTGACAGTTACTGGACCACAGGTAGGGGGCCTTAGGACTGAGGAGCCGAGTTAAGGGTGCCACAACAGAGGCAAAGTTCTTACAAAATGCCCTATAATAACCAGCCATTCCCAAAAATCTCCTCAGCTCCCGACGGGTACCTGGTACAGGAAAGTTACATATGGATTTGATCTTTGCCTGAACAGGCCTAACCTCTCCACCCCCGACAACCTTACCCAAATATGTCACTCTTGCCTTACTGAACTCACACTTTGCGAGATTTATTGTTAAACTAGCAGCAGACAACCGGGTAAACAACTCCCTTATCTGGGTCAGATGTTCAGTCCAGGTAGCACTATGGATAATCAGATCATCAAGATAGACATCACAACCCTGCATCCCTGCTAAAACACGGTTGACCAGCCTTTGAAATGTAGCAGGTGCATTTCTAACACCAAAAGGCATAACGTGATACTGTAAGAAATTGTCAGGTGTAACAAACACAGACAGTTCTTTTGCTCTAGGTCAGGGGTGTCAAACCTGATCCATAAAGGGCCTTGTGGCTGCAGGTTTTCATTCCAGCCATGCAGCAGCACACCTGACTTGGCTCATTCAATCAACTGAACTGTCTTCACACAGTCAAATACTTGCAGCCACACCCACCCTTGATTAAAGGGTGGGTGTGTCAGTTGATTGAATAAGCCAAATCAGGGTGCTGCTGCATGGCTGGAATGAAAACCTGCAGCCACACGGCCCTTTATGGATCAGGTTTGACACCCCTGCTCTAGGTGTTAAAGGGATTTGCCAATAACCTTTTAACAAATCAAATTTACTAACAAATGTTGCAGCACCCACACGATCTACACAATCATCACACTGTGGAAGGGGGAAACAATCAGGTTTTGTTACAGAGTTGAGCTTCCTGTAATCGGTACAGAAACGATGTGTGCCATCTGGCTTATCAACCAACAGACAGGGAGAGCTCCAGGCAATGAAACTAGGTTCTGCAAGATTATTAGCCAACAAGTAACTCACTTCTTTCTGTAACAACTCCCTCTTCCTTGGGTTGACTCGGTAAACATGCTGTTTAATGGGCGTCGCCCCTGCCACGTCAATATCATGTTCAACAAGGGAGGTACGAGTTGGTATGTCTGAGAATAATGAGGGAAAACACTGTATTAACTCAACAATGTCATTTTTCTCCTTACTAGAGAGATGAGAAAGAAATGATGGCAGATCTGCCAGAAGCTCAGAGTTTCTAAGACGCCCCACCACAATTTCCACCGGTGGCGCACCAACTCCCTCCTCAGAATCCTCACTACCAAAACCCAGACCATTCTCACCTACCACAGAAGAAACAGCAACAGCACAATCACCAGAATTTTCAACAGGCTTAATAGCCTTCAACCCAAGTGGTTTAGATGGAAAATATGGCTTCAACAAATTGATATGGCAAACCTGCACCTTTTTACACTGGTCAGGAGTGTTCAACAAATAGTTGTGGTCTGGTAAGCATTTAGCAATTTCATAAGGACCACTAAACTTAGCCTAGAAAGGACTACTCAACAAAGGCAACAATGCCAAAACCTGGTCACCAGGTTGAAACTGATGGTACTCTGCTTTACGATTAAACAGGGACTGCATCCTAGCCTGGGATTTCCCCAAGTGGCGCCTAGCAGCAGCCCTGGCCTCAAACAGACGATACCTAAAGCCAGACACATAATCCAACACATTTACCGGTGGTTCAGCAGCACACCACTCATCTGCCAAAACTGCCATCGGACCCATCACTGTATGCCCAAAAACAAGTTCATTAGGACTAAAGCCTGTGCTCTCTTGCACCACCTCACGAATAGCCAACAACAACCAGGGTAACCCCTCCTCCCAATCTGCTCCAAGCACAACACAATAAGACCTTAGAAGGGATTTCAAGGTTTGATGGAAACGCTCAAGAGCACCCTGGCTTTGAGGATGGTATGCACTAGAGATGTTATGTTTCGATCTTAACTGTTGCAGAGCACGGGCAAACTGCTTGGACATAAAGTTCGAGCCTTGGTCACTTTGAACAACTTTGGGAATACCAAACGTAGACATAAAAGTAGCGAGGGCCTTCAAAACAGACTTGGTCATAATAGACCTAAGAGGGTATGCTGCAGGGTATCTTGTAGATTGACACATTACAGTTAACAGGTAACAATAACCAGATTTGGATCGAGGCAATGGTCCCACACAATCAACAATTAAATGCTCAAATGGACTACTCACAACTGGTATAGGTCACAATGGGGCTACTGGAATCTTCTGGTTAGGTTTTCCTATTAACTGACATACATGACAAGATTTCACAAAAGATGCCACATCTCGCTTTAACCCTGGCCAGAAGAACCGGCGCACCACCCAGTCATATGTTTTCCTAACCCCAGTATGTCCTGCCAGTCCATTATGATGTGGGTGCAATCAGTTAATTATTGAAATTAAGTGATCAATCTCATTACATCAGTCTCATTAAATTTGAAGGTTAATAATTAAAATGAATCAATCCCATTGAATCATTTAATTTGACTCATTTGAATTGAATCATACCATAGATTCAGTCTCATTTGAAGTGAATCATTCAGTGAATCATTTAGTGAATCGTTCAATGAATCATTTAGTGAATCATACCATTGAATCATTTAGTGAATCATACCATTAATCCTGGATAAATTACCAAACAGCTAGATTATGGTATATTTCCAAATTATTATTGATCACTTACCATATTACATAACTTATATGCACCTTTTTGAATTCTTTGAGAGATTGGGGACTTCAGATATTGTTCACCAACAAGATGAATACACACAGCTTTGATAATAAATGGATTTATTATAACAAGGATAAAAATGGATAATCAATATATACAAATATGATATGGTGTGTGTGTGTGTGTGTGTATGGCCTAGCTTGTTGCTAGCTAAAACAAAGGAATGTTATCTAAATAGAACAAAGGATTAGCTCTGTTGCTAATGTGTGTGTGTGTGTGGGAAGGACTTGACCATGTGTTTAGCCTCGTGTAGCTAACTACACATGGTGGAGGCCTAGATTAGCCTTGTGTTGCTAGTGTGTGTTTGTGAAAGGCCCTATGGCCTAGCTAAAGTGTGTTTGTTAGGCCTGGTGAGGCCTACTGAGCACATGGTAGGCCTTGATTAGCTTTGTGTTGCTAAGCAGACAAAGGGAAGCTGTAGCTAACCCACTAGCTCATAACCATACTGAATCCACTGAAATCTTGATGAGATCAAGATGTATAATAATGAAATTAAAATGCTAGTAAGAATAATAAGAGAGAGACATGCACAGCCTATTAAAACAATTGAGATTAAAACAAAACAGAACAATTCAACATGCTGCATGTTTAACAGTGAAACAGATAAACCTGGGTTTAAATTCACACTATTTCAATAAAGCTAAATTCCTAAGACTATCTTAATTATGCCCAAATGCCAAAATCTTACTTAATCCTGCCTTTAGCAAGATATGAAGAAATATTCGCCGTTGTAGTTTCGGGCCTCGCCGTTGGAGCACGTGAGCCGCTCGTGATGGAGGCGTAGAGAACTTTCTGGTCCAGCGGAGCACTTGGGTGGTTCCCGTGGAAAGCAGAGGATTCTTGGTCCGAACTTCAGCGTTCGTGAGGAAAAGTCTCTGATCAGAATAAGATGCACAGCGCTTTTGAGTTAAAAAGGATTCAATCGCTTCTTAACTTTTAACTGCCTGGGCTGCAGTCATGACGTCACTTCTAATACGAATAAACCGGTTGTAACTCAGGTTGAGTTTAAAGATCGCGCTATTCTGGACTTTTACCTTGGCCAGTGGTAAGAAATTGCGCTGAATGATGGATCTTGCAAGAAAAAGGTGTTTTCGGGTTTGAGAGCATCTCTTTTGTGCGTCTAGATTCCTCGGAATCCGGACGCGAGAGACAAAGAGCAGAGCTTCCGCCTGGACTTATGCGCGCATGGTGGACTGACGTAGATGATCCCGCCCACGCATGACGTAGGTCACGCGGAAGAGGACTGGGCGTTGTAGTTCTTAGACACAGAATGGCGGCATGATACCTACAATGACATAACTCCAAAACAGCATTCCTAAATTTACATGGGACTACCACCTGTAACCCAGGGTTAGTAAATGTGTCACACAGTGGTGGCTCCTGAATTTTTTTTTTCGGGGGGGGCAATTTTCCCCCATTATGTCTACACGGACCGTAAATGTCCACAGGACTGAAGTAAATTGACCTAGGTAGCAAATCAACTGGCCGAACTTGTTTTTGCCTGGTAAATTCAGATATCAATATAGACAATATCTCTTCTCTCCACTAGGTAGCAACACAACAAGTTAAAGGTGGCAAACTAAGGTAACCTAGTAAACTAGACCCACCCGCCTAGCGGCCAAAAATATTTTTGCCTACGAGTGGCAAATATTCACATTTAGTCTGGCTTGCCAGGCTAAAACTAAGGAAGATTCATTGTGAAGCCTTCAAAGCAAAACATTTGGCATCACAATCAATTAATATTACATTACTCATTTATTTTCTCATATTATTCCAGTATTCTATAATAAGTAGACACAAATTCTTAATTATAAACATATTCTAATTTCTTTATTCTAAAGAATGCAATTAAAGTGGCAGGATATAAATCCAAAACAAGTGTTTAAATTTTGAAAAAGATGAAGAAAAGCATAACCATCAAACAAACATGTGCAGCTTATGTGTTTTTTTTTTTATGGAATTGCACCATTTTAACAACAAATAATAATTCTAAATAAATTCTGCAGTTTTTTTTCCCCAAGAATTCCTCCAGAAAGCCATGCCTTAAAAGGAAATTTAAAGTATTATAAGCATGTCAATGAACACAAAAGGCTTTAGTTATTTAGCTATATACACACAAGGTTACACAAGGTTTTGTAGTCAGTGCAACTTGGCTTAACAAGTTGGAAAAAAGGTAAGGTGCTGCTGGCTCCAATGAACACATACTGTACAATATATAAAAAGTGAAAATATGCTTAATTTACACCAAGTCAGAGAGAACTTGAGGCTACTGAAATATTCCAAGCATGGCAATGTTAAACTGCCATTGGTAAAACAAAAACATGGCAATGTTAAACTGCCATTGGTAACTAACACACACACACACACACACACACACACACACACACACACACACAAACAACTTTTGCCTAGTAAATTCAAATATCAGATATCACTGTACTGTCTGCTGTGCTACTTCCAGGGTGGAAGAGAACGCAAGGGTAGCAAAAAAAAAAGAGCATTGACTACATCACAGCCAGCTAGCCAAGTTTTCCGGTGGTACCAGTTCTTGTTAAAACCTCTTGAGTAGGTCTTCTCCCCCTTCGTAGACACTTGCTTGATGTTTAAATTCAGTCTAGGAGGTCCTAGCTGTTTGATTGCCGTTTTCTCCTCATTGGTACGACGACTAAAGGGAACTTCTTTCAGAGACGCTATCGTATTGTTGCACTCAACACTCACCATCTTCTTCATAGAATGTTCACACATTTCCCGCGTAAGTTGCGTTTTCCAGCCCAATATTATGTTCAAAACCCGCCCAATCTGGCAACACTTGCGCGGCGCAACAGGCGTATGATGTAAGCACGCTGCTTGTGTGAGCACATAAAACCTAATAGAAAATGCATTGGGAGCATGATTTTCGAAAAAAACGTACGTACCATTACTGTCAGTGGGAGATTTTGGGGCAAATCTGAACCTGACAGAAATCGCACCAAAAGGGCGTGGCTACACCAGGCGCGACCTTAGCCTGATTGGACAATGACATTACTGTTGCCGTGGTAGTAGGAGTAGATAAAAAAAAAAATCTCCCTCCCTGTTTGGGAGTGCGTCGCCCAAAACGCCCCTATTAACGAGCTGCCAGTGGTGTCACACTTAAATACCCAACGTCTACACAAAAGCCCATCCCAGATACAATATTGTGCTTGTGTATCACCAGCATCACGCTCAGCAATTGCTAAGGTTAACAAAGATTGGAGTGTGGAGTCAGCTGCCTGTTCCCTAATCAGTTCTTCTCGGGAAACTTTAAACAAATCAGACAGAAAACCAATGACCTTGTCAGAGTCCACTTCTGTATCTAGAAGTTTGCCACCACCCACTAGATTATCAGAAGGACCTACTTTTGGCTCAACTGCCACCTTTGAACCTTCTGAGAGACTGTCAGACTCAACATCACATGTCAGCTGTTCTTCTACTGGTGGCTTTGAGGGACTACAGTCTACCTTCTCAGGTGTACTGAAAAATGTGTCTTCCAACACTACATAGGTGTCAGGATTTCCACGCCTAGCCATGGCATGGGTAACAGCACATGCAGGAAAAACATCAGGATGTTTCCGATAGCATGGATCACATGTCTGTTTTAGTTCTGGCTCAAACACTACTATACAGTGGTGCTTGAAAGTTTGTGAACCATTTGGAATTTTCTATATTTCTGCATAAATATGGCCTAAAACATCATCAGATTTTCACACAAGTCCTAAAAGTAGATAAAAAGAACCCAGTTAAACAAATGAGACAAAAATATTATACTTGGTCATTTATTTATTGAGGAAAATGATCCAATATTACATATCTGTGAGTGGCAAAAGTATGTGAACCTCTAGGATTAAGCGTTAATTTGAAGGTGAAATTAGAGTCAGGTGTTTTCAATCAATGGGATGACAATCAGGTGTGAGTTGGCACCCTGTATTATTGAAAGAAGAGGGATCCATCAAAGTCTGATCTTCACAACACACATTTATGGAAGTGTATCATGGCATGAACAAAGGAGATTTCTGAGGACTTCAGAAAAAGCGTTGTTGATGCTCATCAGGCTCGAAAAGGTTACAAAACTATCTCTAAAGAGTTTGGACTCCACCAATCCACAGTCAGACAGATTGTGTACAAATGGAGGAAATTCAAGACCATTGTTACCCTCCCCAGGAGCGGTCGACCAACAAAGATCACTCCAAGAGCAAGGCGTGTAATAGTCGGCAAGGTCACAAAGGACCCCAGGGTAACTTCTAAGCAACTGAAAGCCTCTCTCATATTGGCTAATGTTAATGTTCATGAGTCCACCATCAGGAGAACACTGAACAACAATGGTGTGCATGGCAGGGCTGCAAGGAGAAAGCCACTGCTTTCCAAAAAGAACATTGCTGCTCATCTACAGTTTGCTAAAGATCGCGTGGACAAGCCAGAAGACTATTGGAAAAATGTTTTGTGGATGGATGAGACCAAAATAGAACTTTTTGGTTTAAATGAGAAGCATTAGGTTTGGAGAAAACACTGCATTCCAGCATAAGAACCTTATCCCATCTGTGAAACATGGTGGTGGTAGTATCATGGTTTGGGCCTGTTTTGCTGCATCTGGGCCAGGATGGCTTGCCATCATTGATGGAACAATGAATTCTGAATTATACCAGCGAATTCTAAAGGAACATGTCAGGACATCTGTCCATGAACTGAATCTCAAGAGAAGGTGGGTCATACAGCAAGACAACGACTCTAAGCACACACGTCGTTCTACCAAAGAATGGTTAAAGAAGAATAAAGTTAATGTTTTGGAATGGCCGAGTCAAAGTCCTGACCTTAATCCAATTGAAATGTTGTGGAAGGACCTGAAGCGAGCAGTTCATGTGAGGAAACCCACCAACATCCCAGAGTTGAAGCTGTTCTGTATGGAGGAATGGGCTAAAATTCCTCCAAATCAGTGTGCAGGACTGATCAACAGTTCCCAGAAACATTTAGTTGCAGTTATTGCTGCACAAGGGGGTCACACCAGATACTGAAAGCAAAGGTTCACATACTTCTACCACTCACAGATATGTAATATTGGCTCATTTTCCTCAATAAATAAGTGACCAAGTATAATATTTTTTGTCTCATTTGTTTCACTGGGTTCTCTTTATCTACTTTTAGGACTTGTGTGAAAATCTGATGATGTTTTAGGTCATATTTGTGCAGAAATATAGAAAATTCTAAAGGGTTCACAAACATTCAAGCACCACTGTAGGTGATGACACCACGTTAACATCACCCCACACCTTTCCCCCAGCTAGATCATTACCTAAAATAAAAGACACTCCCGGCACAGGAAGAGATGGTCGGACCCCTACAACCACATGGATCAGATATTAGATTAGAGGCTAGGTGGATGTGATGCAAAGGCACACTAAGGGGAGACATTTCAATACCTCTAAGACAAGTCCCAGTAGCTGTGTCATTAGACAGTGGCAAGACCCCAGCCAACAAAAATGACTGGGCAGCACCCGTATCCCACAATATGTGAACAGGCACACTCGGCTGTTCCCCTGGCAAAGGCACAAAACCATCTGTAATAAACGAGGTATAATTGCCACTCTTACCATCAGAAACTACAGTGGTTGTCCTCTCCCCCATACCAGACCAACTAGATGGACAGTGGGTAGCAGGAGAAATTAACCCAACCGATTTTACTGCTTTACTTTTCTTACATTATGACACCTTGTGCCCAACCTTCTTACAATAGAAGCATCTTATCTCACCCTTGTTACCAAGAAAATTATTAAAGTAATTAGAGGTAGGGGGCTGCTGCTGTGAGCCATTTCCACCGGTAGGAGGCGGTCTACCCCTTACAAAATCTCTTGTTCGATTATAATAGGCCGCATGCCGGCCATCAGGAACACATCTATGCATCAACACATATTTATCGGCAAGAACGGCAGCCGCATCTAAAGTCTTTACCTCTTGTTCATTTAAGTGCACTGCAACAGGTTGAGGGAGACAGTTTATAAAGTCTTCCAACAGGACTAACTGTTTCAATTCTTCCCTTTTCCCTGCTTTCTGAGCAGTTTACCAGCGATCAAATAAACACTCCTTATCTCGGGCAAACTCAACGAATGTCTGCTGGTCTTTTTTCTGGGGGTCTCTAAACTTCTGGCGATAAGCCTCAGGAACAAGCTCATATGCATGCAAGACTGTTTTTTTTTTACTATATCATACTCTTTAATGCATTAGAGATCAAACAGTAAATAGTAAATAATAAAAACAGTAAACAGCCCTATTCAAGTTGGCGGCACACATGAACACAACAGCTCGAGGCTTTCTATTACGGTGTACTATTCTTGTTCATCATGTTCTGTCATGGACATAAAACAATCGTCAGGCCCTGGTAGACATTGGACTACAGCTAAATACTGCAGTCACAAGTGTCTTTATTCAGACACACAACATCCTGTTGGAGATAGCAAGACCACTGGGATCTGCGTGGATTGTTATTGGGGCCAGCAGGTGATGAAGGTGGTGGAGAGAGAGGAAGCAGAAATGGAGATGTAGAGCTGGTGCTAGCTCGGCTAAGGAAGCAACCATTCAAACCTCAGCTACCATCCATCTTCACAAACACCAGATCCATTGCAAACAAAATGGATGAGATTGAACTATAAATCGCCTCAAACTGCCATCTCCATAAGAGCTGTCTGATGATTGTCACAGAAACCTGGCTGCACCTGTTAATCCTTGATGCTACAGTACAGCTAGCAGGCTGCACACTTCATTGCTATGATTGAAACAAAGCGTCCGGTAAGAGCAAGGGGGGGGGAGGATTGTATATGTGCACCAGTATGTACATGAAGACTGGTACCACAAACAGCAAAATAGACAGCCACTGCTCACCTGACCTAGAAGCCATGTCAGTTCAGTGCAGACCATTCTACCTACCACATAAGTTAACAGTAGTCAGAGTCATCACTGTTTACATCCCACCTGATGCTAATGTTAGCATGGCTCTCAGCCACATTCTGCACATCATAAACATCAGAGGGCTCATCCTGACAGCATCCACATCATCGCCAGGGACTTTAATCAAGCATGCTTAAAGACTGTGCTCTCCAATTTCCACCAGCATGTTAAGTGTTCTACCAGCACACACACATACCCCTATTCCAACATTAAGCATACTCATAGAGCAACTCCGTCTTGCCTTGGACAGTCTGATCACCTTTTGCTCATCCCAGCTTATACTCCCCTCAGAAGGCAGACAAAGCCAAGTACTCACACAATCAGGACCTGGCCTAAAAATGCACTCCCTTAACTACAGAACTACTTTGCATGTACAGATGAGTGTATTTGAACAACAGAATCTGGAGGAATACACACACTGTCCTATTTTACAATAAGAGCTGCATGGAGACTGTCACAATAGACAAATGCATCTGGATTTTTCCCAACCAGAAACCCTGGATGACATGTGAAGTCCAGGCTCTAATTAGAGCATGCAACTCTGCCTTCAGGTCAGGAGACAGCTCACTGTACAGCACTGCAAGAACCAACCTGAGGAGAGGCATACAATGCACCAGGCACCTATAGGAAGAAGATTGAGGGCCATCTCACAGACAACAATCCATGTGAGCTGTGGCAGGGCATCCAGGCCATCACCAATTACAAAGGCCACACCCCAGCGCCATGCTAGCAGAGGAGCTGAGCAGCTTCTTTGCCCGCTTTGAGGTTCACAGACATGCAAACACACTGCCTCCCTCCAACCACAACACCCACATGCTCTCCCTTCAGGAACATGAAGTGAGATATTTATTGAGGACAGTGAACCCAAGGAAAGCTACTGGACCTGACAGCACCCTGGGGGAAGGTACTCAAAGCATGTGCATACCAGCTGTCAGGAATCCTCACCAAGATCTTCAACCTTTCCCTGACACACGTTGCCATCCCATCCTGCCCGAAGTTTGCCACCATCATCCCCATACCCAAGAAAACAGCCATCAACAGTCTTGGTGACTACAGACCCATAGCTCTCACATCTGTAGTCATGAAGTGCTTTGAGAGGCTGGTCTCAACACATCAGAGACTGCCCGCCTCCATCCTTTGACCTTCACCAGTTTGCTTACAGGGCAAACCAATCGACAGAGGACACCATTGCCATAGCACTTCACACAGTGCTGAGCCACCTAGAACATCAGAAGAGCTATATGAGGATGCTCTTTGTGGACTATAGCTCAGCCTTCAATACCATCATCCCAGACATATTAAATCAGCAAACTGTCTGAGCTACAAATCCCCTCTCCCACCTGTGCCTGGATAAAAGACTACCTCACCAACCAGCCACAATCGGTCAGACTTGGCCCCCACCTTTCCTCCACCCTCACACTCAGCATAGGCTCTCCACAGGGCTGTGTGTACTCTATGCACTTTACACATATGACTGCACTCCATCCCACCCCAACACCAAGTTTCCAGATGATACCACCATGATTGGGCCCATCTCCAATGGAAAGGAGACTGCATACAGAGACAAAGTGGAAAAATTGACTGCCTGGTGCTCAGGAAACAACCTTTTTGCATTATGGGTGCTGTGTTAGACAGCTGCCTCTCCAGTAGCTCTGTAGTTTTTAGCTCTTTAAACCTCTTTTTTTCCACCTTTTTTTGCTTTTCTTATGCAGACATGGTGTGTTTTACTTCTATAACATGGATATTTTTAACTTTAACACACAACCAGGAGCCAGTTTTCTCACTTATTCGAGAGAGGAGCTGCTGGCCCTGAAAACAATGGGACGAGCCGGTATACCACACCCCATCCTGGCGGAGCTGAGGAGGAAACCCAGGGGCTGCAAAGCTAGAGCTAAGCTAAAGGCTAGGCTAGTGGACAACCGGCGGTGCTACAAACCATCCATTCCCTCCGTCATCATGGAGAATGTGAACTCGCTGCCGAATAAAGTCGACGAGCTTTCCGCTCTGAACAACCAGTGGATTTACCGGGAGAGCAGCTTATCTTTACGGAGACATGGCTAACACACCTCATACCGGATGCTAACGTGGACCTGTGGGGATTCACTGCTGTGAGAGCCGACAGAGACATCAACACATGCAGGAAAAGCAAAGGTGGGGGACTCAATTTATGTTAACAACTGCTGGTGTAACCTAGGACATATCTCCGTAAAGACAGTTTTATGTTGCCTGGACTTGGAGCTGCTAGGCTGGGGCCATATTATCTGCTGAGGGAGTTCAGTCACGTGATCATCTGTGTTTACATCCCTCCGAGGGCAGATGCAGCTGCTGCATGTGAGAGGATTCACTCTGTCACAGCAAGGCTGCAGACACAGCACCCTGAGGCATTTATCATTATTTCTGGGGACTTTAACCACGCTACTTTGGACTCTACTTTGGCTGCTTTTTACCAGGCTGTGGATCGTCCAACAAGGAACAACAGGACAATTGACTTGCTGTATGCTAATGTGAGGGATGCATACAGAGCCACACCCCTTCCCCCACTAGGGAAGTCTGACCACAACCTGGTTCTTCTACAGCCAAAGTACACCCCCCTGGTTCAAAGGCAGCCTGCAACAACTAGCTCCATCAGGAGGTGGTCCCCTGAAATGGAAGATACCCTCAGGGACTGCTATGACATCACAGACTGGGATGTGTTGCTTAGCCCACACTGTTAGGACATACGGTAGAGGGGCTGACACATTGTCTGACCGATTACCTTAACTTCTGTGCAGACATGGTCTCCCCCGCTAAGACTGTATGGTGTTACCCTAATAACAAGCCATGGGTAACACAGGAAGTCAAAGCTGTCCTCAACAGGAAGAAGGCTGCCTTCAGGAGCAGGGATAGGGAGGTGATGAAAGCAGCACAGCAGGAGGTTAAATGCTGCATAAGGGAAGCTAAGGACAGCTACAAGAGAAAGGTGGAGCAGAAGCTGAAAGAGAACAGAATAAGGGAGGTCTGGAAAGGTGTGAAAACCATCACAGGCCACAGTACAAAGACCAGAGTCATTGAGAGGACACTGGAGAGGGTGAAGGAGTTAAATGACTTATTCAATCGGTTCAAACAGCCCACGTCCCCCCCACCCTCTCCCTCACTGCAGCCATCTCTCCTTCTTCCCTCAACACACCTCCCCCCAGTCATCACAGCAGCCCCCTCCTCCCCCACTTCAACACAGACTCCATGTATTACTGCAGACCAGGTCAGAGGTCAGCTGAGGAAGCTTCACCCCAGGAAAGCAGCAGGCCCGGACAAGGCGTGTCCCCGACTACTGAAGACCTGCACTGCTGAACTGGGTGAACCACTCCAATGCATCTTCAACCTCAGCCTGGAGCTGGGGAGAGTGCCAACCCTCTGGAAGACATGTATCGTTCCAGTTCCCAAAAAGAATCGGCCCACCAAGCTGAACGACTTCTGACCAGTGGCACTCACTTCACATCTGATGACATTGGAGCAGCTCTTCCTCTGCCTTCTCAGACACAAAATGCTCCAGACTGTCTGCAGTTTGCGTACCAGGCAGGTGTTGGTGTGGAAGACCCCATCCTCTACCTGCTACACCGAGCCCACTCGCATCTGGATAAGGGAAATGGCACAGTAAGGATGCTCTTCTTGGACTTCTCGAGTGCCTTCAACACCATCCAGCCCCTACTACTTCAGGACAAACTGAACAGGATGCAAATGGACCCCTGCCTGGTCACCTGTATCTCCAGCTACCTCACTGACAGGCCGCAGTATGTCAGGCTGAAGGACATCATGTCTGACACTGTGATTAGCAGCACTGGAGCACCCCAGGGCATGGTGCTGGCCCCTCTTCTCTTCACCCTATACACCACGGACTTCTGCTACAACTCAGAGCTGTCACACATTTAGAAGTTTGCTGATGACACAGCCATCATTGGGTGTATCAGTGACGACAGAGAGGAGGAGTAATAGGAGCCTGGTGAGGGACTTTGCTGTGTGGTGCAACAGGAACCATCTGCAGCTCAACACCTCGAAGACCAAGGAGTTGGTCATTGATTTTGGGAGCTACAGACCAAGGTCACGGCCAGTTCTGATCGATGGAGTCGAGGTAAAGGCTGTGGATTCCTACAAGTACCTCGGGCTGTGACTGGACAGCAAGCTGGACTGGACTTGCAACACCAAATCACTTATACAGGAAGGGACAGAGCAGGCTATACTTCCTTAGGAGGCTGCGGTCCTTTAACATCTGCAGGAAACTCCTGTGGATGTTCTATCAGTCTGTGGTTGCCAGTGTCCTGTTTTACACCATGGTGTGCTGGGGGGCAGCACATCTAAGAAGGACACATCCATGCTGGACAAACTGATCAGGCAGGCCGGCTCTGTGGTCGGCATGAAGCTGGACTCTCTGGTGATGGTGGCAGAGAAGAGGTCTATGGACAAACTGTTGAACATCATGGATGATGCCAGTCACCCTCTGCACACCATCATCAGCAACCAGAGGAGCCTGTTCAGTGACAGAATACTCCTTCCCAAGTGCAGGACGAACAGACTCAAAAACTCCTTTGTCCCTTATGCCATCAGACTGTACAACTCCTCTCTGGGTGGGAGGAGGGGTAACAGGAGGACAGAGGATGGGAAGGAGCAGTAGCCTAGCCTAACAATAAGCAATACCAGACAATGTGCAATATAAAGTACAATATCTCTCCTCCCCCTCCCTCTCTTCCCCATATCTTATTCTTTTTATATTTGTATATGTAAATAATTTAATTTATCTAGAAGTTTTCTTTTATTTCTTTTCTCTGTTTATCTGTAATGATGCTGCTGGAATCTTAATTTCCCTGAGGGAACCCTCCCAAAGGGATCAATAAAGTTTTATCTAATCTAATCTTTGACTGAACATCAATAAAACAAAGGAAATCACTGACTTCAGGAAGAGCAGAACAGACCCTGCCCCTCTCTTCATCAATGGAGAATGTGTGGAAATGGTTAGCTCATTCAAGTTCCTGGGCACCCACATCTCCGGTGACCTTTCCTGGACTATTAACACCACAGCTGTCGTGAAGAAGGCACAGCAGTGGCTGTATTTCCTGCATGTGCTCAGAGAAAACAACCTGGAAAAGAAGATAGTGTTGGCTTTCTACCACTCCTCTGTGGAGACTGCTCACATACTGTGTGTATCGTATACAGGCTGCACAGCAAAGGACAGGAAAGCCCTACAGAGAGTGATAGACATGGCACCCCCACCCCCAAATTAGCTGCTCTCTGCCATCCCTGGATGATCTCAATGTTTGGCTGCCTCAGAAGGGTTGACTCAATAACCTCAGACCCCTCACATCCAGCCCATCACCTGTTTAGCCCATTGCCCTCTGGAAAGCACTACAGGTTAATCAAATCCCACACCACTAGACTTGAATAGTTTCTTGCCCTGGACCATAAACAATTACTGACACCTCCCCCCCAATTCAGTTCACTCACATGCACTCCTTCACCTGCTTCAAGGACTATTGCACCATTTTAAGAACTTTTTTATTGAAAGTTTTAACTTGTATTGCACATTTGAAAATGCCACCTTTTTATATGTTGTATTTTTTATTATTGTTTGACATATTGTTTCTGTACACTGTTTTGGGTAGAGCTCCCACAATTTTGTTGTACCCCACTGTGCAATGACAATAAAAAGTCTGTTCTATTCAACACCACAACTATAGTAATCCAGATTATGTTAAGAACTGAACAATTAAGTAAAAAATGACATCCATCATTACTTTCAGACCTGAAGGGACTTTTAGAAAAAGGAGGAAGGAAAAAAAGAGACTCCTGGGTGGTACAGTGGTTAGTACTGTTGCCTCACAGCAAGAAGGTTCTGGGTTTGAGCCCAGTGACTGATGGGGGGCCTTTCTGTATGGCTATTCTTCAGGTGCTCTGGTTTCCCCCACAGTCCAAAAGACATGCAGTTAGGTTAACGTGGAGCAGCCATGGCCTGAAGTTGGGCTGAAGTGCCCTTGAGCAAGGCACCCAACCCCCAACTGCTCCCTGGGTGCTGTAGCATAGCTAATAGAGCTGTAGTATCTGCTCTGGGTACGTGTGTTCACTGCTTCAGATAGGTTAAATGCAGAGGAGGAATTTCACTGTGTGCTGAAGTCTGACCTTGAGTGTGTGTGACGAATAAAGGCTTCATCACACATATACTTAAGCACAGTGAAATTCCTCTCTGCATTTAACCCATCTGAAGCAGTGAACACACATGCACACACATACCCAGAGCAGTGGGCAGCTATACCACAGCACCCAGGGAGCAGTTGGGGGTTATGTGCCTTGCTCAAGGGCACCTCAACCCAATGCCACTCCATGTTAACTGGGGAGCACCTGGAGGAAACCCACACAGACCCGGGGAGAACATGCAAACTTCCCATAGAAAGGCCCCTGTCAGCCATTGGACTTGAACCCAGAACCTTCTTGCTGTGAGGCAACAGTGCTAACCATGACACCACTGTGCTGCCAATTTCTTTAATTTTACTTAATAAAAGTAAATAAACATTGAATTAGAAGGTGTGTACAAACTTTTGTCTGGTACTGTATATCTTTCCAACTCACAAAATGTCCACCAAATATTGTTCTCCATCACCCATTACTTAAAAGTGTTTATTTTAATTTTATTTATTGTAAAAAAAAAGGCTATAAATTAGTATTAAGTTTGCAGATGACACGACTATGGTGGGTCTCCTCAACAATGGCGATGAGACAATCTACAGGAGTGAGGTGAGCCACTTGGCCATGTGGTGCAAGGACAACAATCTCTGCCTGAACATGGAGAAGACAGAGATTGTTGTGGACTTCAGGAGAGAGCACACCCAGCATGCTCCACTAACTATTGACGATGTTGCAGTGGAGAGGGTGAGCAGCACCAAGTTTCTGGGTGTGCACATCTCTGAAGACCTGTCCTGGAACAACACCACCACATCACTGGCCAAAAAAGCCCAACAGCATCTGTACTTCCTCCGCAAACTGAGGAGAGCAAGAGCCCCAGCACCCATCATGCACACATTCTACAGAGGCACCATCGAGAAACATCCTGACCCCACCCACCCATCTCACAGCCTCTTCACCCTGCTGCTGTCAGGGAGGAGACTGCGGACTCTCCGGGCCAAAACCAGCAGGCTCAAGAACAGTTTCTTTCACCAGGCAGTCAGGAGGCTCAACTCCTTCCCTGTTCTACCCCTCCTCCACCACAGATTCTGCCTGTACACCCCCCTGCCCCCCCCTTCAGCATTTGACATGTCACCCTCACAGTCCCCCCCAAACACACACTCAACGTTCATTAACACACAACTCAGGGACTGCACATTTCACTTTACCTCGCTCATTTACACTATTCCGCAATACCTCACCTTAACAGATATTAGTTTATTGTTTATACTGCTTATTTCATGTTTACCTCCTATACTTCAAGTGCCCTTGACTTATTTTAAGTCCCATTGCTCATTCATATATATATATATATACACACGCGAGTGTTTAGTCTATGTCTATTTCTTATCTAGAGTGTTTATATTGTTTGTTATTCTATTTTTATTTATTGCATTGCCTGTTTGCACCATGGGTCAGAGAGGATTGAAATTACATCTGTGCTGTATGTCAAGCATGTATAGCATATGACAATAAAGTTGACTTGACTATTAAATGTCAGAGTGAAACAATAGTGTGATTTTAAACAAGAAAGAACATTTCAATCATGCTACAAGACTCAAGTCAAGTTTATTTGTATAGCGCTTTTAACAATAAACATTGTCACAAAGCAGCTTTACAGAATTTGAATGACTTAAAACATAAGCTAATTTTGTCCCTAATCTATCCCCAATGATGAAGCCTGTGGCGACGGTGGCAAGGAAAAACTCCCTCAGACGACATGAAGAAACCTCGAGAGGAACCAGACTCAAAAGGGAACACATCCTCATTTGGGCAACAACAGACAGCATGACTATAACATTAACAGTTTTAACATGAAGTCAGTTTCGTTGATGTTATAAACTCTTCATTGATGGACACTTGAGTGCAATACTGTTCATGACAACTGCAATCCTAAAGTTAGCAAGTCAACTGTAGTCCTCAGCCATAAAAGCATGACTGTAAGAATCGAGAGCTTCCTCCAGGTATAACCATCAACTGTCCTCATGGGGCTGTCCTCCACAGGAGCGATGCGATAAAACTCCGACCAGACACAGGGCACCAGGATGGATCAAGCAAGTCCGAGGGGCAGAAGAGGCCAGCATCTCAATCCCAGGACCAACATGTAACTCAGAGGGACAGATGGGGGGGGGGGGGGGGAAGAGAAAGAAAACACAGGTTGTTAGGTATGCCCTAAAAATTACACGGATTAAATCTGTGTGGTAGGCTCGCTGAGACAAGTCTCTTGACATCAGGCATAACACACAACACTCGCATGTTAATATGGTTAAAAAATATCATGACCTGCTCTGGCTGGATGCTTGACTGGGTGATGGGAGCACACTCCTCAGCAATGATGAGATGCTGATGGGACCCTTAGGGCTGGCCAAGACAAATCAGTTATGTTTCACCGGGCCTGGGACATGCGACTGACGGCCAATTCCCTGCAGGCTACGAGAGCCAGTCGAGGTCTCCACCCTCTCCACCAAAATATTTTCTGTTGACTCCATGTAACTCAGAGGGACAGATCTTTTTTTGGGGGGGAGGGAAAGAAAAAGCAGGTGGTAAGGTATGCCCAGTGTCACCTGAATAAGTAGGAACAGTATACATATTGCACTGAGTACAAGCAGGGACTCCGGCAACTAACTATGACAGCATAACTAAAAGGGGAGAGCCAGAAGGTAACACAGGCATGAGGGAGCCCCGGGACATAAAGCAGCCAGCCACTACACCGTCAACAAACTCGAGTGAGCAAGCGAGTGGGGACTGACAGCATCCATACATCCCAGTTTACCAAAACACTATGTCTGAGGACCCTCCAGATCTACTCCTTTACCTCATAAACACCATTAACAAAAGGCTGGACTAAAATGTTTTCAGCCTAGACTTAAATGCTGAGACTGTGTCTGATTCCTGAACATTACTTGGAAGGCTGTTCCATAATTGTGGAGCTTTGTAAGAAAAGGCTCTGCCCCCTGATGTAGCCTTCACTATACGAGGTACTAGCAGATAGCCTGCACCTTTTGATCTAAGTAGGCGTGGCGGGTCATAGAGGAGCAGAAGTTCACTCAGGTACTGTGGTGCGACACCATTTAGTGCTTTAAAGGTCAATAGTAGTATTTTATAATCAATACGAAATTTGATTGGGAGCCAATGCAGTGTGGATAAGACAGGCATGATGGGGTCATATTTTTTAGTTCTAGTAAGGACTCGCTGCTGCATTTTGAACTAACTGGAGCTTGTTTATGCACTTATCGGAACATCCAGACAGTAAGGCATTACAATAATCCAACCTGGATGTAACAAAAGCATGGACTAGGTTTTCTGCGTCATGCAATGACATTAAATTTCTTATCTTTGCAACATTTATGAGATGAAAGAAAGCTATCCGGGTAATGTTATCAATGTGAGTTTTGAATGAAACACTGGGGTCAATAATCACTCCGAGGTCTTTTACTGCTGCACATGAAGAAACAAAGGCCATCCAGAGTTACTGTGTAAGCAAGTTTTCTGATTCTAGCTGTATGTGGTCCGAGTACAAGTACTTCAGTCTTGTCAGAGTTAAGCAGAAGGAAGTTAATAAGCATCCAGTGTCTAATGTCCTTTACACATTCCTCAATTCTATTAAGCTGGTGTCTCTCATCAGGTTTTGCAGAGACTTACAACTGTGTGTCAGCATAACAGTGGAAACTAATACCATGTTTACGAATAATATCACCCAGAGGTAACATATATATAGAAAAAAGCAGTGGACCCAAGACAGAACCTTGTGGAACACCAAACTTTACCTCAGTACGTCTAGAAATATCACCATTTATATCAACATACTGATAACGATCAGTTAGATAAGACCTGAGCCAGGAGAGGGCCGTTCCCTTAACTCCCACAATGTTTTCTAGTCTATCCAGAAGAATGGAATGATCAATGTTATCAAATGCTGCACTAAGGTCAAGCAACACAAGTAGCGAGACACAGCCCTGATCAGACGCCAACAGTAGGTCATTTACTACTTTAACCAGTGCTGTCTCTGTGCTATGATGAGGTCTAAATCCTGACTGATACATTTCATGGATGTTATTCCTATGTACCGGTACATGAGCATAACTGTTGTGCCACAGCTTTTTCAAGGATCTTGGAGATAAAGGGGAGGTTTGATATTGGCCGATAATTGGACAGCTGACAGGGATCAAGGTTAGGTTTTTTAATCAGGGGTTTGATAACTGCTAGTTTAAAGGATTTGGGTACATAGCCAATCGTAAGAGAAGAAGTTATTTTTAGAAGCGGTTCAATTACTTCAGGTATTATCTGTTTGAATAGATGTGTCGGTAAGGGATCTAGTACGCAAGCTGAGACTTTTGATGCCGAGATTAATGAAAGTAATTCAGTTTCTTTAAGGGGAGTAAAACATTCTAACTGATGATCTGATAGTTATATAGTTAGCTACAAGGTCACTTTCATTGACCTTAAATTAGTAGTTTGAATTTGTCGGATATTCTCAATTTTGTCATTAAAAAAAAAATCATGAAGTCGTTGCTACTACATACTGCAGGTGTGCATGTGTCTATAGTGGACTTGCTCCTCATTAATTTTGCTACAGTATTAAATAGGAATCTAGGATTATTTTTGTTATCTTCTATTAGGGAGGAGAAATATATTGATCTCGCAGCACTAAGCTTTTCTATACTTCAGGAAGCTCTCCTTCCATGCTAATTTGAACACTACCAGTTTTGTTTGACGCCATTTACGTTCCAATTTTCGAGTGGTCTGTTTTAAAGTGTGAGTGTCATTATACCAGGGTGCTAATTTTTTGTCTCTGACCATTTTCTTTTTTAGAGGAGCTACATTATCTAAGGTATGGCGGAATGTTGACTAAGCATTCAGTTGCCTGATCAAGTTCTACAGGGGCTGACAGTGACCCAATCAAAGTTGATAACTCTGAGATCATTTATAAAGCTCTGTGCAGTAGTTGATGTGAAAGTACGTTTAATATAGTAGCGTGGTGAGGTGCATATATTATTACTCAGTTTGAATGAGATGAGATAATGAGCTGAGATAACTTCAGACTGTGGAAGTATGACTATATTTTCTACGTTTAATCTGAATGTTAGTATTAGATCAAGGGTGTGACCACCATTATGGGTCAGTCCTATGACATTCTGATTAATCCCTACTGAATCTAAGATGGACACAAACGCTGTTTTTAAAGGGTCTTCTGGGTTATTGAAGTGAATATTAAAATCTCAGACAACTAATGCTTTGTCTAAGGAAATAACCAGATCTGAGATAAAATCTGCAAATTCAGAAAGAAACTCAGAATATGGCCCCGGGGGCCTGTAAATAATAAGCAATGGAATTAACTGGGTAGACTTATTTTTCGAGGCTACATGCATTATATGAGTATGAAGAACTTCAAATGTATTAAATTTATAACCAGGTTTTTGTGTTACACCTAGATAATAGTTATAAATAACCGCAACGCCTCCTCCTCTGCCAGCTAGACGAGGCTGGTGTATATAACTGTATCCAGGAGGACTCACTTCATTTAATGTTATATTCTCGTCTCGTCTCGTCTTCTTCCGCTTATCCAGGACCGGGTCGCGGAGGCAGCAGTCTAAGCATGGAAGCCCAAACTTCCCTTTCCCCAGACACCTCGGCCAGCTCCTCGGGAAGAACACCGAGGCGTTCCCAGGCCAGCCGAGAGACATAGTCCCTCCAGCGTGTCCTGGGTCTTCCCCGGGGCCTCCTCCCGGGGGGACATGCCTGGAACACCTCCCCAGGGAGGCGTCCAGGAGGCATCCGAAAAAGATGCCCGAGCCACCTCAGCTGGTTCCTCTCGATGTGGAGGAGCAGCGGCTCTACTCCGAGCTCCTCCCGAGTGACTGTGCTTCTCACCCTATCTCTAAGGGAGCGCCCAGCCACCCTGCGAAGGAAACTCATTTCAGCCGCTTGTATCCGCGATCTTGTTCTTTCTGTCATTACCCAAAGCTCATGACCATAGGTGAGAGTCGGAACGTAGATCGACCGGTAAATTGAGAGCTTCGCCTTTTGGCTCAGCTCCTTCTTCACCACGACGGACCGGTAAAGCGACCGCATCACTGCGGAGGCTGCACCGATCCGCCTGTCGATCTCACGCTCCATCCTTCCCTCACTCGTGAACAAGATCCCGAGATACTTAAACTCCTCCACTTGAGGCAGGACTTCTCCACCAACCTGGAGAGGGCAAGCCACCCTTTTCCGGTCGAGAACCATGGCCTCGGACTTGGAGGTGCTGATTCTCATCCCAGCCGCTTCACACTCGACTGCAAACCGCCCCAGTGCATGCTGAAGGTCCTGGTTTGAAGAAGCCAACAGGACAACATCATCCGCAAAAAGCAGAGATGAAATCCTGTGGTTCCCAAACAGGATTCCTTCCGGCCCCTGGCTGCGCCTAGAAATTCTGTCCATAAAAATTATGAACAGAACCGGTGACAAAGGGCAGCCCTGACGGAGTCCAACATGCACTGGGAACAGGTCTGACTTACTGCCGGCAATGCGAACCAGACTCCTGCTCCGTTCGTACAGGGACCGGACAGCCCTTAGCAAAGAGCCCCGAACCCCATACTCCCGAAGCACCCCCCACAGAATACCACGGGGGACACGGTCGAATGCCTAATGTTATATTCATTTGGCTTAATCCATGTTTCAGTTAAACAAAGTACATTAAACTCCTGATCAGTAATGAGTTCATTAACCATTAGTGCTTTAGATGTAAGAGATCTAATATTTAATAGCCCCACCTTTAGATCAAAGGTGCTGGCAGCAGCTGTACAGTCAGTATGATCTAATTTTATATTGATTAGGTTACTGGAACAAACTCTGAAAATTTCTACCTTTTTGTTGAGCTCGGGGAACAGACACAGTCTCAATGTAGTGGACCCTGAGTGACGACTCTGTGTAGCTAGCAGACAGTCGGTTTAGCCTGTTGGTCTGCTCCCTGGCCTTGGCTCAGGATTGTCAGAAATTAACTAGGCCTGTTCTGAGACTATGACCTATGCTGCAGGAAATGAGAGCAGCACCTTCCCGAGTGGGATGGATACCGTCCCACCCTAACAGGCCAGCAGTGCCCTCAAAATTAGCCCAATTATCTATAAAGCCCACACTTTTCAGAGCACCACCTGGACAACCAGCAGTTCGGCGACCATAACCTGCTGTAAGCTACATCGCCACGCTGCATTGGGATGGGGCCAGAGCATACTACAGCATCGGACATTGCCTTCGCTAATTTAAACACCTCTACAAAGTTACTCTTAGTAACCTCAGACTGACGAAGGCATATATCATTAGCTCCTGCAGGGATAACTATCTTTGAGAACCTGTGCTTGCCGGACCCTAAGATTACCTGCTATGTCCGGCACCCTGGCTCCCGGTATACACCTGACTAAAGTTGCTGGTGCCCCTAAAGGCTGAGCTAATTTCACGTGCCGTATGATAGAGTCCCCTATAACCAGAGCTCTTTCAGGTTTCTCAGTGGGTGCATCACTAAGGAGAGCAAACCTGTTCGGCACATGATGTGTAGAGGAGTGGTGCTCCTATGGGCAAGCCTCAGCGGTAGCTTTGGCTTGATGCTTATGCCGCCGAGCCGTCACCCGTTCGCCCCACTGTAAGGGCTCTATTGCCAGAGTTGGGGGATTACTAACTCCACCTAGGGCATCCAGACTTTCCCCTACAGAAACTACACTGTTCTCACGCTCACTAACCTTCTCTAAAGCCTGGACTAACCTTCACGCTCACTAACCTTCTCTAAAGTAATCTTCTCCGTCAGAGAGCTAACTTATCACACTTATCACTAATAAAGCTATCACTAGTGACGGAGGAAGAATGACTAAACATCCTGCACTCAGCACACTGAACAGGCTGAAGGTGTGCCATGATGAAAAGATTCATGTACCTTCATCGAAGATCTGTTTATATTAAAGCAGATCCGATGTGGATGGCCTCCGCTTGTGGTCTTTACACAGGAGGAGAGAAAAAGAAAGCTTCCAGTCTCGGTGTTCTTCTGAAAAAAGAGAGAGAAAGAAAAAAAATGGAAAAAAGTAAAAAAGTACAAAAAGGAAAGTGACAGTACAAGAGAGCGCCAATGACCCACAGATCACCATAATGACCCTCTAGGCTGCCAACACCATTCAGACCCAGCCTCCAGTGACCACAACAACCTACAGGATGGCTGAGAGGGTCAACGACCCATATGACCTCAACGACTCTCCTTAGGGTTGCTTTTGGTCCACTAGAGGATAAATACCTGGAACTCCCCACTAGTCAGACAGAACTAAAGAAGCCTTTAAGATGAGAGGTGAAACATCTTCAAAGGTTGCAAGCAAGTCCAGTTGCCTTCTTTCGCACCTATTGTTCATGATTACTTGGATGACTGAGAAACTTCACAGACATATGCTGCAAGACTAACTAAAAATTAATTTAAAACAATTTGTAATTTAGATTTAATTATCATGTCAAAACATGATTGGGGTAATGTTAAACATATGTATGGCTGTGATGATTAGCATATGTGAACGTAGCATAGCATACGAGTAGCAGCTATGTGAATGCAAAATGAAAAATACCATGAAACTACATGATTACATTGAACCTTGCCATTGTACTTAACCAAAACATCTAGCCTATGGACCAAATGATATAGTTTGACAAATCATAAGCTTTGCAACAAAAGAATGTTCATTTTCATAATGATCACACATTGGAAATTTATTGTCATACGCTGTATTTCGCTCTTCTCACCAATACATTGGTATTCCATCCTACCAGCTATCACAGTGCAGGCACTTATAGACGTATGCACAGAAGAGGAGCGTAGCACAAACAATGAAAAAGCCAAAATGTGACACGAGAATCAGAGTCAAGGGACTAGTGATGGTCAGGCAAACAAGAGAAGCAAAAGGTCAGAAGCCCAAGACTCAGCCAGCAGAAATGAGGCTTGGTATAAACTGAGAACAGAAGAATACTTCA
Organism: Neoarius graeffei; assembly: GCF_027579695.1. Lineage (NCBI taxonomy): Eukaryota > Metazoa > Chordata > Actinopteri > Siluriformes > Ariidae > Neoarius > Neoarius graeffei. Next base: position 90,900,292 of record NC_083577.1, read on the forward strand.
CAAAGAAGTGGTGTGAGAGTGAGGTTTAAATAGGCAGAGGGACTAATTAGAGTGACAGCTGTGGTTAATAGTCAGGAGACAGAGGGTGCTGTGAGTTCTGGGAAGTGTAGTTCAAGGAGTCTATGTTTGTAGTTTGGACGATATCAGCAGGTTTACTGACACCAATGGAATGGAAATTGACTTGAGACATTTTCAGTCAGTATAAACAAATGAATTATTTTCATGCTGCAAGTCTGTTATTAGATCAGTCAGGACACTGTTGGATTTCCATTTGTAGAGCATTGTGACTCTGGCTCCATACACACATACAGTTTAGCTTTAAAATGTATTGCTTTTGTTATGTTTCCACCTGACACCCATATTACTCTAGAGTTTTTCAGCCTGAAATTTGAAAACACTGGGGTTGTGTTTTGGTCTGGATGGGGCAGAAACTGGGACATTTGGAAATGATGACACATAGTAAAACACTGTACATAACTGACAATTATAATATTTAAACTTAGTAGGTTAGTGTGGCACTCACAGCTGTAGCAGGATGAACACAGACACACACAACCCAGGGTTTAGTGCAATAGCTTGAGGATTTTTAATGAAAACAGGGAGGGGAAGTGTAGCGGAAATGAAGCGTGAAATCAGTGTAAGCACCAGAGAGCCGAAGCTGACCAGTGGTGATGTCACAGGCAGGGGCTGGCTGTGTCTGGGTCTTTCTGCAATTACCCAGAGGCAATGAAGGTGGCCAGGTGTGGCAGTGGAGAAAGGAAGGCTCTCCATAGACTTTGGTGTCAGCAAGGTACCATAGACAAGGAGGCAGAGGGGAAATAGGCAAACATGGGCTATTTTTACAATCCAGTTCTTTCTCTCTTTAGCCCAGGTAAGATGTTTGATGTTGTCTCTGGATCAGGAGTGTCTTGATATTAGGAATGTGACAATTGTAGCCCCTTTCCTGAAGATATCTGTGCATGGTGGCTCTTGATGCACTGACACGAGCCTCAGTCCACTCCTTGTGAAGCTCTCCCAAGTTCTTGAATCGATTTTCTTGGCAATCCTCTCAAGGCTACACTCATCCCTGTTACTTGTGCACCTTCTCCAGTCAGCCTTTTCAGCAGTGACCTCCTGTGGTTTATCCTTCTTGTGGAAAGTGCCAATGATTGTCTTATAGACAACTGTCAAGTCAGCAGTCTACCCCAGGATTGTGGTTGTGTGTATTGAACTACACCAAGAGACACACAGGCTACGTTTACATTAGACCATATCTGTCTCGTTTTCTTCGCGGATGCACTGTCCTGTCCGTTTACATTAAACCGCCTGGAAACGCCGGGAAACAGGAATCCGCCAGCGTCCACATATTCAATCCAGATCGTATCAGCTCCGGTGCTGTGTAAACATTCAGAATATGCGGATACGCTGTGCTGAGCTCTAGCTGGCATCTCATTGGACAACGTCACTGTGACATCCACCTTCCTGATTCGCTGGCGTTGGTCATGTGACGCGACTGCTGAAAAACGGCGCAGACTTCCGCCTTGTATCACCTTTCATTAAAGAGTATAAAAGTATGAAAATACTGCAAATACTGATGCAAATACTGCCCATTGTGTAGTTATGATTGTCTTTAGGCTTGCCATCCTTCCACTTGCAAGTAGTAAGTGATATGCGCTGGGATCACACACACAGCGGCTCAGTCCCGAATCGTGGCTTGTGCACTTCACTCGCGCGCTGTGTGAGCTGCGCAGGGCCGGAGTGCGCACCCTCCAGAGGGCACTCGCTGTTCAGGGTGGAGTGATTTGGAGCGCAGGATGCCTGCGGAGCCGAGCGTATCCGTGTATTGGCGTTGCTGTGTGCACGCAAATCGTGTATTGGTGTTGCTGTGTGCACACTCATCATTTTAAAAACGTTAATCTGATGATCCGCTGATACGGTCTAATGTAAACATGGGCACAGTATTTATACTGTTTTACTCAAACTCCAAATGAAATACTCTAATATTGAGATACTGGATTTCTGGTTTTCATGAAATATATATATATATATATATATATATATATATATATATATATATATATATATATATATATATATATATATAATTCTGTTCAGAAGAGTTGGCCAATATCCAACCAGATTTTTTTTCAGAAGCTCATTGATGGCTACTAAATGTGTCTGGTCAGGATGAAACTTTTCAAGGGACATTTAACCAAATATTAGGACTGCTGTATCTATATTTTTGTCCTGGTGTTGATTTCAGAAAACCCAAAATAATATAAGTCTTGTGTACCTTTCTTTTTTTTTTTATTAATGCAGAGAAGATTATGTTTGTGTTTTGGTGACTGATCATCCAGATGTCCTAAACCCCCACTGGTGAGACATTACCATGGTATCTGCTCATGCTATTTCTCTTATTGTATCTTCACTTTGGGACTCAAATCTTACAAAGATTCACCTAGAAACTTCAGCTCCAAGCAGCTTGCATATGCTCTCAAGATACCCCTCATGTGATGCTGTACACAGTCAGGATCTTGAATGTGGACCCATGGAGTTCAAAACAGCAAATTGGACTGCAAGGACTTTTCTAGAAAGAACAATGGCCATTCTCTCTCATTAACTCTACTCAAATTCAAAACATCTTGGGACTACTATGGTTCCATTCGCATGAACTATAATCTCATAGCCGAGGAGAGAATTAACCTTTTGGAAGCCTTTTGCTGTTTTTCAATTCCTGGGTGTCACTTCCCTATCTGGACACTTCTGTACAAAGTCCACAAGTAACAATCAACTCTAACACACCAGAGGAATATCATGACCTCATTTAAGTATTTAATTATTTAAAAAAAATCCCTATTACCACCATATCACCCAGTGACCATTATAGAGCTCTTAGAAAGGGTGAATCCTCCTCGAAGATTATTATTCCTATTATTGTTTCTTCTTTATTATTCCTATTATTATTGAAACCAGGATTATGGAAGTCTATATTCATGAGGCCTTAAAACTAGACATTATTCATCCGTCCACCATCCCCACCTCACCCAGATCCTTTTTTGTTCAAAAGAAGAATGATTATCATGGGATCAATGCTGTAAGATAAAAATCCATGTAACCATTGCCAGTAGTATCTTCAGCCCTAGAAATCAAAAGACAATAAGTGCTACAGAAAAAAGAACTTGAGAAACACCTACAACTTCAGAGTACACGAAGGTAATGAAGAGAAAATGGCTTTTGGTACCACTAGGGGACACCATGAATATTAGACGTGAGCTTACCAATTATCTTTCAATTCAGTTCGATTCAATTTTATTTGTCTAGCACTTTTAGTAATGGACCTTGTGGCTCACAAAGCAGCTTTACATAAATATATAAAATCCAGATATAAATTTTATATTTATGAATTTCTCCCTCAACTTTCCAATTATTCATTAACGAGGTACTATGAGACATGATCAAATAGGTATTGTGTCAGTGCCATATTCGATGCTGGACTCCATTTCCCAGAATATACTGCAGCCTACAAACATTGCTGCCACTGACTACACTTCCCAATTCATAGGCCCATTGTCAGGTTTACAGTCACTGGACTTCTAATCATGCACACCTGCTCCCAGTCACACCTCCATTGTTATGAATAACTCACACTCAGTCTCTGCAAAGTAATGCTCATGTCTCATTTCAACACAGTTCTGTTTGGTGTCCTTTATTCTGTATAATATATGCAATATACATTCTAGTATTCAACACAAGGAAATGCATTTCTTTACAGATGGATCAAAGAACTATTGCACCACATGTAGCCATGAGTGAGAAGCTAGTTTTGTCCATTTTCCACCATCCAATCATTTGAAATATGCACATGGAACATTACAGAGACATAAACAAGACCAAACACATGACGACAAATAAGATTAAAAATAAAATTAAAAGACTTAGATTCACAAGATGTTAAAATAGCTAAATTATTTTTTTAAATGTACAATAACAGAACTATCAACATAATATTCAAACAACTGAATTAAAGGAAATAGGCTCCAGCTTGCCTGCGACCCTGTAGAACAGGATAAAGCAGCTAGAGATAATGAGATGAGATGAGAGCATGTTAGCCAAGCTAATTTATTTTTCCAATGTTAATGTCATAAAGTGCGTACCGTACCAAAAGCCGCTGCAAAAGCTCTAGATTTTGTGCATACTCCAGGCAAGTTCCAGACAATAGATAGATAGATAGATAGATAGATAGATAGATAGATAGGATATTAAAAAAGTGTACACACCCGATTAAAATGATCGGTTTTTCTGATGTAAAAAAAAAAATGGGACCACGATAAATAATTTAAAAACTTTTCCCACCTTTAATGTGACCTATAACCTGTACAGTTCAATTGAAAAACAAACAAATCTGTTGTGGGGGGGGGGGGGGGGGGGAGGTACCATAAGCTGGTTGCATAAGTGTGTGCACCCTTAAACTAATCCTTTGTTGAAGCACCTTTTGATTTAATTGCAGCATTCAGTCTTTTTGGGTTCACACCTGCCCTCAATTAAAATTACTCTGATTAACCCCAAATGAAGTTCAGCTGTCCTAGTAGGATTTTCCTAACATTTACTCAGTTGCATCCTCCAGCAAAAGCAATGGTTTGCAGAGAGCTTACAAAGCATCAAAAGTATCTCATTGTTGAAAGGTATCAGTCAGGAGAAGGGTACAAAAACATTTCCACAGCATTAGATATACCATGGAGCACAATGAAGACAGTCATCAAGAAGTGGAGAAAATATGGGACAACAGTGACATTACCAAGAACTGGACATCCCTTCAAAATTGATGAAAAGACAAAACAAAAACTGGTCAGGGAGGCTGCCAAGAGGCCTACAGCAACACTGAAGGAGCTGCAGGAATTTCTGGCTTCCAAGTAGTGTTGGGGAATCAGCCACAGTCTCAGTGTTTAAGTCTAGGCTGAAAACATATCTGTTTAGTCAAGCCTTTTGTTAATGGTGTTTATGAGGTAAAGGTGTAGATCTGGAGGGTCCTCAGACAGTGTTTTGTAAACTGGGATGTATGGATGCTGTCAGTCCCCACTCGCTTGCTCACTCAAGTTTGTTGACAAACTTGTCCCGGGGCTACCTCATGCCTGTGTTACCTTCTGGCTCTCCCCTTTTAGTTATGCTGTCATAGTTAGTTGCCGGAGTCCCTGCTTGTACTCAGTGCAATATGTACTGTATAATGTTCCTACTTATTCAGTTGACATTGGGCATACCTAACAACCTGTATTTTCATTCCCCCCCCCCCCCCCCAAATCTGTCCCTCTGAGTTAGATGTCAGTCGTAGGAGCGAGACGCTGACCTCTTCTGCTCGTTGGACCTACCTGATCCATCCTGGTGCCCGGTGTCTGGTTGGAGTCTCATCGCATCGCTCCTGTGGAGGGTGGCCCCATGTGGACAGTTGGGGGTCATGCCTGGAGGATGCTCGGACTCTTGCAGTGGTGCTTTTGTGGCTGGGGACTGCAGTTGACTTGCTGACTTTAGGACTGCAGTTGACGTGAACAGTTTTGTGCTCAGGTTTCTGTTGGTGGGGGGTTATAGCATCAACTAAGCTGACTATGTTAGGACTGTTAATGTTATAGTCATGTTGTCGCCCGGATGGGGATGGGTTCCCTTTTGAGTCTGGTTCCTCTCAAGGTTTCTTCATGTCATCTGAGGGAGTTTTTCCTTGCCACCGTCACCACAGGCGTGCTCATTAGGGATAGATTAGGGATAAAATTAGCTCATATTTTAAGTCATTCATATTCTGTAAAGCTGCTTTGTGACAATGTTTATTTTTAAAAGTGCTATACCTACAAACTTGACTTGGTTGTGTACTACATGTGACAACAATTTCCCATATTCTCCATATGTCTGGACTATGGGGTAGTGTCAAAGAAAAACATCCAGGCCTGGCTAAATTTTGCAAAAAAGTACATCTCTTCCAAAAGTGTGTGGGAAAATTGTTATGGTCTGATGAAACCAAGGTTGAACTTTTTGGCCACAATTCCAAAGGGTATGTTTGGCACAAAGACAACACTGCACATCGCCAAAAGAACACCATACCTACGGTGAAGTATGGTGGTGGCAGCATCATGTTTTGGGGTTGTTTTTCTTCAGCTGGAACAGGAGCTTTAGTCAAGGTGGAGGGAATTATGAACAGTTCTAAATACCAGTCAATTTTGGCCCCAAACCTTCAGGTGTCTGCTAGAAAGCTGAAAATGAATTTCATCTTTTAGCACAACAATGACCCCAAGCATACATCAAAATCAACAAAAGAATGGCTTCACCAGAAGAAAATTAAAGTTTTGGAATAGTCCAGCCAGAGCCCAGACCTAAATCCAATTGAAAATCTGTGAGCTGACCTGAAGAGGGCTGTGCAGAAGATATGCCCTCGCAATCTGACAGATTTGGAGCACTTTTGCAAGGAAGAACAGGCAAATATTACCAAGTCTAGATGTGGCAGGCTGATAGACTTCAACCCAAAAAGACTGAATGCTGTAATTAAATCAAAAGGTGCTTCAACAAAGTATTAGTTCAAGGGTGTGCATACCTATGTAACCAGCTTATTGTACTTTTTTAAATGTCCCCCCCCCAACAATTTGTTTTTCAATTGAATTGTACAGGTTATAAGTCATATTAAAGGTGGGAAAAGTTTTGAAATTATCTATTGTGGTCTCATTTTTTTTTTACATCAGAAAAACCTCTCATTTTAATGAGGTGTGTACACTTTATATCCACTGTAGATAGATAAAGTTAAGGAATTAATGGACTCACAAACATACACAGAGGTATCAGGTTATCATTTCCTGACTTACCAAGCCTTTTGTTTTTGTTCGTGCTATTCTGGTTCTTGACTGTTTGCTAACTGGCTTCACAGATTTGGATTTTGCCTGGTCTATGAGGTTTGCTGAATCCCTTTGTTACTGACTTTGACCTTTTTGGATTATTTGCCTGATATTAATAAATCTCACCTGCAACTGCCTCTGTCTCTGCTGCCTGACAATAGGTCACCTTTGTTAATGTTGACATCTTTGGAATTATTCTGCTCCACTCCCTGAACTGATTGATTGAACATATACAATTTTAAAAGGAATTTACAACACCAGTTGTACACCGAGACTTGATGATGCTGTAAAGTTGGAGGACAACATGGTCAGTGCAGTTTTCACTTGGCCAAGAGCATACAGATGCTCAAATTCATTTCTCCATGAAACAAACTACATTTCAATGTATTGTAGGCTATCAGTGTTTAGTCTTTCTATGGAGACCTTGCCAGATGAATGAGCTACTGGAGAGTTTTGGAAAAGGTTCATATCCAGCTATGACACTGTGGCAGTTCCTATGTATGGGCGGAGCACAGAAGACGGCAGGCCAGAACTGAGTTCACAAAAACTCTTTTTATTCAGCTTTTCAGCTTACTTAAACACTTTCACACACACATGCACACACATCAGCCGTCTGGTTTGGGAGAGAGCCCCTCTGCTCTCGCTCTCCCTCCTTAAGTAGGGCGCAGTCACTGGGAAGACACACAAACACAGGCTAATTGCTCTCAGGTGTAGTGATTCTGCCACTTACCTTCCCTGACTCCGCCCTCCTGTCACAGACCGGCGCTTGACCACACCCCCGCTGCCACATACCCCCACCGCCCGACTCAGGCTGGGCAGCCGTCTGGCCTGCAGCTGACTCCAGCCCCCCCTTGACGGGAGAGGAAGTCCGCCACGACCATCTGTGCCCCCAGCCTGTGAACCACCTTGAAATTAAAGGGTTGAAGTGCCAGATACCAACGGGTGATCTGTGCGTTGGCATCCTTCATGCGGTGGAGCCACTGGAGGGGCGTGTGGTCCGAACAGAGGGTGAAAGGGTGCCCCAGCAGGTAGTACCGGAGGGCAAGGACCGCCCACTTGATGGCCAGACACTCTTTCTCTGTGGTGCTGTAGTGACCCTCACGCACCGACAGCTTCCTGCTGATGTACAGGACAGGGCGGTCCTCCACCTCCTGGGACAAAACCGCCCCCAGCCCTCTGTCTGACGCATCGGTCTGCAACACAAAGAGGAGAGAAAAGTCAGGGGAGTGTAAAAGTGGCCCCCCTCACAGTGCAGCCTTTACCTCAGAAAAAGCCCTCTGGCATTGCTCCGTCCACTGGACCGGATCTGGTGCCCCCTTTTTAGTGAGATCAGTCAGCGGGCTGGTGACGTCCAAATAATTAGGTATAAACCTACGATAATAGCCAGCCAGCCCTAGGAACTGTCTCACCCCCTTTTTGGTCTTGGGCCTCAGGCAGACTGCAATTGCTGCGGTCTTGTTAATTTGGGGACGCACCTGCCCATTGCCCAAGTGGAAGCCCAGATACCGTACTTCCACCCGCCCAATCGCACACTTCTTCGGGTTGGCTGTGAGACCCGCTCGCCTCAGCGAACTAAGGACAGCCCTTAGGTGTTCAAGGTGCCTCGGCCAGTCATTACTATATATGATGATGCCGTCGAGGTAGGCGGCCGCATAGGTGGCGTGGGGGCGGAGGACCCTGTCCATCAGCCACTGAAACGTAGCGGGCGCCCCAAACAGCCCAAACAGACGTGTGACAAATTGGTGTAAACCAAACGGTGTGGAAAAGGCCGTTTTTTCTTGGGATAGTGGAGTCAAGGGGATCTGCCAATATCCCTTTGTCAAATCCAGTGTCGAATAAAAGTGAGCCGTGCCGAGTCGATCGAGCAACTCATCAATACGAGGCATTGGGTACGCGTCGAATTTAGACACCGCATTGACTTTTATATAGTCCACACAGAATCGGACCGACCCGTCGGCCTTGGGTACCAAGACCACCGGGCTGCTCCAGTCACTGTGGGACTCCTCGACAATGCTCATTTTGAGCATGGTCTTAAGTTCTTCCTGAACCACCTTTTTTTTGTGTTCGGGTAGCCTGTAAGGGTGGCTATGCACTACCACCCCCGGGGGTGTCTCTATGTGGTGCTCTATGAGGTTAGTGCGACCAGGCAGGGGCGAGAACACATCCAAAAACTCGGTCTGCAACTGGGTGACCTCTGTGAGTTGGGTTGGGGAGAGGTGGTCTCCACAGGGGACCGGAGAGGTACGTGATGCCAATGCCCCTTTTTGAACCTTTGGCCCCAGCTCTGCCTTCTCCGGAACCACCGACACCAATGCCACGGGGACCTCCTCATTCCAGAGTTTAAGCAGATTGAGGTGGTAACCCCACCCCTGTCCATTTGCTTCATGTCATAGTCAACGTCCCCGACTTGCCATGTGACCTCAAAGGGTCTTTGCCACTTGGCGATCAATTTGGAGCTCGACGTGGGCAATAGTACGAGTACCTTATCTCCCGGTGTGAACTCCCTAAGGCGCGTACCCTTGTTGTACAGGCGGGCTTGCCATTCTTGGGCCTGCCTCAAATTCTCCTGGGTTAGGTGGGTGAGCGTGTGGAGTTTTGCGTGCAGGTCCATAATGTATTGAATTTCATTTTTGCTTTGTGAAGGTCCCTCTTCCCAATTTTCCCGCAGCACATCTAGAATGCCGTGCGGCTTACGCCCATATAATAATTCGAATGGGGAGAACCCCGTGGAGGCTTGGGGGACCTCTCGCACTGAAAACAGCAAGGAATCGAGCCACTTATCCCAATTACGTGCATCCTCACTTACGAATTTTTTAATTATATTCTTAAGGGTGCAATTGAACCGTTCCACTAAACCGTCCGTTTGTGGGTGATACACGCTGGTGTGGATCGGCTTAATCCCCAATAACCCATACAGTTTGCGCAGTGTCCGTGACATAAACGTGGTGCCTTGATCAGTCAGAATCTCTTTCGGGATTCCAACTCAGGAGATAACGCGGAAGTGCGCCTCCGCAATACTGCGTGCTGAGATATTGCGCAGAATCACTGCTTCCGGGTATCGCGTTGCATAGTCCACCAGAACTAACATAAAGCGGTACCCTCATGCTGACCGATCTAGTGGCCCGACGAGATCCATCCCAACTCTTTCAAACGGGGTCTCAATTAATGGAAGAGGGTGCAAAGGCGTTTTTGGAATGGCTGCTGGATTCACTAACTGGCATTCGCGGCACTCTGTACACCACCTACGGACATCCCCGCGAATCCCCGGCCAATAGAATCGGGCCATTATTCGGGCTAGTGTTTTATCCTGCCCTAGGTGTCCAGCCATGGGATTAAAGTGAGCCACCTGGAATACCAATTCCCGGCGGCTCTTCGGAATTAAAAGCTGCGTGACTCGCTCTTTAGTTTGAGTGTCCTGCGTCACTCGGTATAATCTATCCTTCATAATCGTGAAGTAGGGGAAGGACGGGGTGGCGTTTGGCTGGAGCGTTTGACCATCGATTACTCTCACTTGGTCAAACGCATGTTGCAGAGTCTCATCTCGCGACTGCTCTAATGGGAAATCTGCGAGGGATTCCCCAATAGAGAGAGGAGGGGCCGGCGGCTCCTCACTCTGACGCGGAGATGACGTAGATGGCTCTGTGACAGCTGCTCCCGCCAAAGCGACACCGGGACCTCCCCCTGTCAAATGGCAGGACCCACTCTCTACTAAGCGTATCATTAAACCCCGAAATCCTGGCCAATCAGTCCCCAAAATTAAAGAGTGGGTAAGGCGAGGATTAACCGCCGCCTTCACTATAAATTTTTCCCCTCGGAAAAAAATGTGGACTGACACCAAAGGGTAGCTGTGAACGTCCCCGTGCACACACAACACCTTCACCCCCTGTGCACCCCCCAATGCCTCGTGTTGCACCAGGCTTTGGTGAATTGAGGTCTGATTACAACCAGAATCCACCAACACCTGATATGTATCCCCTTGGATACTCACCAGTATGCGATACGCTCCGGCCCGATCGAGGGCGGCTTCTGGCGCATCGGGGATCCGAACCACCGCGCCCACCTCCCTTGCTGTGCACTGCTGTTGGAGGTGGCCCAGTTCCCCGCAGCGCCAGCAAACCGGCCCGGGCTTCCTCTCTGCACCGGTGTTCTGGGGCTCACTCACCTGAGGGGGGGAGAGACAGACACAGAAGGGCGAAATGGGAGGGCACCGTGGGTGCGGCGGGCCGGCTGAGGTAGTGCAGGCCCCTGCCTCCGCGGTGGGGGAATGGGGTGAGGACGCGACACAGAAGGAGGGGGAGAGAGAGAAGAGAAGAGAAGAGAAGAGAAGAGACTGTCTGCTGTCCTGCTGCCAGAACAGCCGCCAAATGGTCCTCCGCCAGCTCGATGGCCTGATCCAGCGACGCCAGGCGGTGGCACTGGACCCACTCCGTGGTTCCTGTGGGCAAGCGTGCGATGAACTGCTCCAGCAACACCTGATCAACGATCTCCTCGGTGTCGCGGTTGTTGGCCCTCAGCCACCGCCAGCAGGCGTCCGGAGTTGCTGGCCAAATGCGAACGAGCGACCGACTTCCTTCAAGCGCAGAGCGCGGAAGCGCTGGCGCTGCGGTTCGGCGGTGCGCCCCACACGCTGGAGGATGGCCCGGCAAAGGTCCGCGTAGGCCAGCCGGCGGTCGGCGGGGAGCTGTAGCGCGGCCAGCTGCACCTCCCCCGTTAGCAGGGGGAGGAGGCGCTCTGCGCTGATCCATCGGCCACCCCGAGGTCTCCGCGACTTGCTCAAAGAGCATGATGAAAGCCTCAGGGTCATCCTGCGGGCCCATCTTTGTCAGGGTGGGGGGGGGACAGGCCCGTGGTGGAAGTGTCGATTGTCCCCGCCGACGCGAGGAGGTGCCGGAACACCTGTTGGTCCTCTTACTGGGCCAACACCAGGGCCTCGAAGCGCTGCTCCTGCTCCTTACAGAGCGTGATGAGCACCTGGTGCTGGCTTTGCTGGGCCGTGGCGAGGGCGTGGACCAGGTTGGCGAACGGGGAAGACTCCATGGGGTGGTTCAGCATTCTGTGGTCCAGATCCCGGGTTTCGGTACCACTGTGGCAGTTCCTATGTATGGGCAGAGCACAGAAGACAGCAAGCCAGAACTGAGTTCACAAAAACTCTTTTTATTCAGCTTTTCAGCTTACTTAAACACTCTCACACACACACATCAGCCGTCTGGTTCGGGAGAGAGACCCTCTGCTCTCGCTCTCTCTCCTTAAGTAGGGCGCGGTCACTGGGAAGACACACAAACACAGGTTAATTGCTCTCAGGTGTAGTGATTCTGCCACTTACCTTCCCTGACTCCGCCCTCCTGTCTCAGACCGGCGCTTGACCATGCCCCCACTGCCACAGACACATTTCAACACAGAAGCAGCAAGCTGATTTTGCCACAGACATGAAAGCTTTTTTTTTTAAACCTGTAACATCTGTATACACCTTACTTCCAAAAGAGCCAAGTTTGATATATTAGACACTTAAAGTGAAATAGAAGTAGAAAATAGAAAAATCACACCAGTCACTTACTGATTATTGCTCTCTCCTGATTACCACCACTGGAAGAACATTTCCCCTTCCTATCCCCAACCTACTGAGCACAAACTCTGCTGAATTCCAGAAGAGCAAGGCAATTACATCATATGGACTGGGAAGGTTATGGTCCTGAAAAGTCGTTGTGGATTGCTGTCTGAGACATACAGGGTCTTGCAAAAATATTCATCCCTCTTGGTGTTTGTCCTGTTTTATCACATTCTGAGCTGGAATTAAAATGCATTTTTGGGAGGTTAGGACCATTTAATTTACACAACATGCCTACCACTTTAAAGGTGCAATTTTTTTTGTGAAAAAAATAACTATACTTCAAAAAAGAGCTATAAGAATAATTCATAGTGCTGGTTACCAAGATCATACTAATTCACTATTCTTAAATTCAAAATGTTTAAAATTCAAGGATATTATAGAATATAAAACTTCCTTAATAATGTACAAAGTAAGGAATTATAAAGTACCAAGAAATATCCAAACAATGTTCTCCGATAGAGAGAGGGGGCTATAATTTTAGGGGGAAATTGAAATTTAAAATTCGCAGTGCTAGGACAACGTTAAAAATATTCAGTATTTCTATTTGTGGAGTAAAGCTATGGAACAGTTTGAATGTGGAGCTCATGAAATGTACAACTATAAACCAGTTCAAAAAAAGGTATAAGGAACAGATCTTTATGAGATATAGGGAGGAGGAATTACAATAACATTCAATTGATAATATAAAAGTGTATATATGTGGGCATGGGTATGTACGGATATATATATTCATATCATAATGAGTATTGTGTGTATATATGTGTATGTATGTATGTATATATGTATATGCATAATTGTATATAATATATATGCATAATTATGATATTACGGGTGTCTGTGTGTATGGATGTGTATAGTTATAGGTATGTGTATATGTATGTACTGTAATATATATATATATATATATATATATATATATATATATATATATATATATATATATAACAGATATATATGCACACACACACACACACACACACACGTATTGTATGTGTGTATATATGTATAACATAAGTATCTGTAGATATGATTTGATCGATATTATACCATATTGGTATGTTTTCTTTTTTGTTTGTTGCTTTTATTTTCTTTTGTATATGTAGTTTATTATGGCAGAAAGTGACGTTTGATTAGCGGTGGTGTAGAGGGTTAGGATTTGATAAGTTATTTACTTCTTCCTCATCCTTTCTGAACATTATTATGTTACTGCCTTGTGGCTACACTATTCTGTTTGACGATGTTTTGATTCTTGCATTTTTAATTTTTTTTATATCTTTCTTCTTTACTATGTAGTGGAAGTTCATTATGTCTGACTATTTAAGTATTTTTAAGTTCGTTTCTTAGACAAGGATTTTAAGATCGTTACCTTGTTAACAGTTTCAGCGTGAATCTTCCGCCTTCCTCAGAACTGAGGAAGAGAACTGAGTTCTGAGGAAGGCGGAAGATTCACGCTGAAACTGTTAACAAGGTAACGATCTTAAAATCCTTGTCTAAGAAACGAACTTAAAAATATTTCTTCTCTACTGTTCGGAATAAAGCAATCAATCAAGATCCACTTGTGTGCAATCAAAGTGTCACATGATCTGTCACATGATGTCTGTATAAATCACCCTGTTCTGGAAGGACCCTGACTCTGCTACACTACTAAGCAAGCAAAATGAAAACCAAGGAGCCTCCAAACAGGTCAGAGACAAAGTTGTGGAAAAGTATAGATCAGGGTTGGTTTATTTAAAAAAAAAATCCCAAACATTGAATATCCCAGGGAGCACCATTAAATCCATTATAGCAAAATGGAAAGAATACGGCACCAGTACACACCTGACACAAAAGAGAATACTGAAGAAGCTACAAAGATCCACAGCAGAGATGGGAGTATCTGTCCATAGGACGACTTTAAACCATACACCCCACAGAGCAGGGCTTTATGGAAGAGTGGCCAGAAAAAAGCCACTGCTTAAGAAAACACATTTGGAGTTTGCCCAACAGCATGTGGCAGACTCCCCAAACACATGGAAGATTCTCTGGTCAAATGAGACTAAAATTGATCTTTTTGGCCATCATGGGAAATGCCATGTGTGGCGCAAACCCAACACCCCGAGAACACCATTCCAACAGGTAAACATGGTGGTGGCAGCATCATGCTGTAGGGATGTTTTTCATCTGCAGGGACAGGAAAGCTGGTCAGGACTGAAGGAAAGATAGATGGCACTAAATACAGGGCAATTCTGGAGGAAAACCTGTTTGAGTCGGCCAGAGGTTTGAAACTGGGATGAAGGTTCATGTTCCAGCATGACAGTGATCCTCAAAATACATCTAAAGCTACACTGGAGTGGTTTAAAGGGAAACATTTAAATGTCTTGGAATGGCCTAATCAAAGCCCAGACCTCAATCCAATTGAGAATCTATGGCGTAACTTGAAGATTGCTGTACACCAATGCAACCAATCTAACTTGGAGTTGGAGCAGTTTTGCCTTGAGGAATGGGCAAAAATCCCAGTGGTTAGTTGTGCTAAGCTAATAGAAACATACCCCAAGAGACTTGCAGCAGCTGTAAGTGCAGCAAAAGGTGGCTCTACAAAGTATTGACTTTGGGGGTAAATACCTACTGGGGAAAAAAAATTGCACCTTTAAAGTGGTAGGCATCTTGTGTAAATCAAATGGTGCTAACCACTGGCGGCTCGTTAATAGGGGCGATTTGGGCGACACACTCCCAAACAGGGAGGGAGTTTTTTTTTTTTTATCACTCCTACTACCACAGCAACAGTAATGTCATTGTCCAATCAGGCTAAGGTTGCGCCTGGTGTAGCCACGCCCTTTTGGGGCGATTTCTGTCAGGTTCAGATTTGCCCCAAAATCTCCCATTGACACTAATGGTATGTACATTTTTTTTCGAAAATCATGCTCCCAATGCATTTTCTATTAGGTTTTATGTGCTCGCACAAGCAGCGTGCTTACGTCATACGCCTGTTGTGCCGCGCAAGTGTTGCCAGATTGGACTTTTTTAAGTGCATTTTGGTGGGTTTTGAACATAATTTTGGGCTGGAAAACGAACTTGCGCGGGAAATGTGTGAACATTCTATGAAGATGGCGGTGAGTGTTGAGTGCAACAATACGATAGTGTCTCTGAAAGAAGTTCCCTTTAGTCGTCGTACCACATCACATCACATCACATTATCTCTAGCCGCTTTATCCTTCTACAGGGTCGCAGGCAAGCTGGAGCCTATCCCAGCTGACTATGGGCGAAAGGCGGGGTACACCCTGGACAAGTCGCCAGGTCATCACAGGGCTGACACATAGACACAGACAACCATTCACACTCACATTCACACCTACGGTCAATTTAGAGTCACCAGTTAACCTAACCTGCATGTCTTTGGACTGTGGGGGAAACCGGAGTACCCGGAGGAAACCCACGCGGACACGGGGAGAACATGCAAACTCCGCACAGAAAGGCCCTCGCCGGCCCCGGGGCTCGAACCCAGGACCTTCTTGCTGTGAGGCGACAGCGCTAACCACTACACCACCGTGCCGCCGTCGTCGTACCAATGAGGAGAAAATGGCAATCAAACAGCTAGGACCTCCTAGACCGAATTTAAACATCAAGCAAGTGTCTACAAAGGGTGAGAAGACCTACTCAAGAGGTTTTAACAAGAACTGGTACCACCGGAAAACTTGGCTAGCTGGCTGTGATGTAGTCAATGCTCTTTTTTGCTACCCTTGCGTTCTCTTCCACCCTGGAAGTAGCACAGCAGACGGTACAGTGATATCTGATATTTGAATTTACTCGGTAAAAGTTGTTTTTGTGTGTGTGTGTGTTAACAATGGCAGTTTAACATTGCCATGTTTTTGTTTTACCAATGGCAGTTTAACATTGCCATGCTTGGAATATTTCAGTAGCCTCAAGTTCTCTCTGACTTGGTGTAAATTAAGCATATTTTCAGTTTTTATATATTGTACAGTGGGCGGCACGGTGGTGTAGTGGTTAGCGCTGTCGCCTCACAGCAAGAAGGTTCTGGGTTCGAGCCCCGGGGCCGGCGAGGGCCTTTCTGTGTGGAGTTTGCATGTTCTCCCCGTGTCCGCGTGGGTTTCCTCCGGGTGCTCCGGTTTCCCCCACAGTCCAAAGACATGCAGGTTAGGTTAACTGGTGACTCTAAATTGAGCGTAGGTGTGAATGTGAGTGTGAATGGTTGTCTGTGTCTATGTGTCAGCCCTGTGATGACCTGGCGACTTGTCCAGGGTGTACCCCGCCTTTCGCCTGTAGTCAGCTGGGATAGGCTCCAGCTTGCCTGCGACCCTGTAGAAGGATAAAGCGGCTAGAGATAATGAGATGAGATGAGATATATTGTACAGTATGTGTTCATTGGAGCCAGCAGCACCTTACCTTTTTTCCAACTTGTTAAGCCAAGTTGCACTGACTACAAAACCTTGTGTAACCTTGTGTGTATATAGCTAAATAACTAAAGCCTTTTGTGTTCATTGACATGCTTGTAATACTTTAAATTTCCTTTTAAGGCATGGCTTTCTGGAGGAATTCTTGGGAAAAAAACTGCAGAATTTATTTAGAATTATTTGTTGTTAAAATGGTGCAATTCCATATAAAAAAAACCACATAATTAAGCTGCACATGTTTGTTTGATGGTTATGCTTTTCTTCATCTTTTTCAAAACTTAAATAAACACTTGTTTTGGATTTATATCCTGCCACTTTAATTGCATTCTTTAGAATTGAAGAAATTAGAATATGTTTATAATTAAGAATTTGTGTCTACTTATTATAGAATACTGGAATAATATGAGAAAATAAATGAGTAATGTAATATTAATTGATTGTGATGCCAAATGTTTTGCTTTGAAGGCTTCACAATGAATCTTCCTTAGTTTTAGCCTGGCAAGCCAGACTAAATGTGAATATTTGCCACTCGTAGGTAAAAATATTTTTGGCCGCTAGGCGAGTGGGTCTAGTTTACTAGGTTACCTTAGTTTGCCACCTTTAACTTGTTCAGTGTTGCCACCTAGTGGAGAGAAGAGATATTGTCTATATTGATATCTGAATTTACCAGGCAAAAACAAGTTCGGCCAGTTGATTTGCTACCTAGGTAAATTTACTTCAGTCCTGTGGACATTTACGGTCCGTGTAGACATAACGGGGGAAAATTGCCCCCCCTGAAAAAAAATTCAGGAGCCGCCACTGGTGCTAAACCCCCCAAAATCCATTTTAATTCCATCTTGTAATGCAACAAACAGGACAAATACCAAGGGGGGTAAATACTTTTGCAAGACACTGTAAATGACTATCATCCATTAACTTCTGGGCATGTGCACACCACAGCCAATTTGGAATCAGCTTTAGGTGTTTGTGATGGTGATGTGTTCTGTAAGAAAATGTGAGCATTTCTTTTCAGAAGTGCTGTCTCCATGTGTGTGTGTGTGCGCACGTGTGTGTCTGTGTTGCAGTTCAGATGAATTGAAGATGGGGGAATTTGTCACTGTGGCTGAGTAGTCCATTTTTTGAGAGTTGATGTCTCCTGACAGCTGTATCTGTGTGAAGTGAAAAGCCTGTTATAAACAGCTGCATATCTCAAAAACACACACACTGCACTTTTAATCCCCAAACTTTTGCTTCCTTTTTCTTTTAATATCTCCAGCCCTCTTTTCCAGACTAAAAGTTTTAGCAGTGGATATTAAGAACAATGGACGAGTTTTATTTTTTCATCCATTTTCTACATTCATACATACTGTACATAGAAATGCAATTCAAAATTTGACTTGCTAAAAACTTGCTAAATACAATAAATATCTGAAACTCTTTTTAAAATGTAGGAATAAAGCACTCGACTGCTAACCTTACCCAAAGCCACACAATATGGGAGCAGAGGATGAGGGGGTAAAAAAAGTCACTGAGAATGCCCCATGATGGTTGGAATAAACCTTTTTAATGGTCAAACCACTGATTGTTCTAAATGATTAATATGCAACTTGTGGCTCATTGTGTTCCAATGAGATCCAATAACATAAGGATGTGACGATATCCAGACTCATGAGCAGTCAGTGAGGTACTTGTCTCTGAAGCCAGACTTCAGCAGCAGTACAAATACAGGTAATTAATATATACCATATGGTCAAAAGAATGTGGACACCTGACCACCATATCCACCTTAATTGGAACACCAACTGCATGCCAGGTGACCTCATCTGGAATGAGTGCCCAATCTGTACTGAGCATGTGTGTTATTCACAACTAGCCCAAAAATCAAATGGTGCTACAAATTACTTAACTAGATCACACTCTAGAATCTCTCTTGGGACCGGTCTCCAGGTTCAATACAGCAGTTCCTGATGCTACTGTACACTACCATTCATTAACCATTGAAACTTTCCTTTTTTTCTGTCATACAGAGAGCTGCACCTACAGGTTTTTTTTTTTACCTTTGCATCAAAGATCAATCAATAAATACAGTGTCTTGCAAAAGTATTCATCCCCCTTGGTGCTTGTCCTGTTTTGTTGCATTACAAGCTGAAAATAAAATGGATTTTTGGGGAGTTAGTACCACTTGATTTACACAACATGCCTACCACTTTAAAGTTGCAAATTTTCTTTTCTTTTTTGTGTGAGGCAAACAATAATTACGGTGAAAAAACAGAAATCTGGAGTATGCATAGATATTCGTTTCCCAAAGTCAATACTTTCTAAAGCCACTTTTTGCTACAATTACAACTGCAAGTCTCTTGGGGTATGTCTCTATTAGCTTAGCACATCTAGCCACTGAGATTTTTGCCCATTCCTCAAGTCAAAACTGCTCCAACTCCTTCAAGTTAGATGGGTTGCGTTAGTGTACAGCAATCTTCAAGTTATGACACAGATTCTCAATTGGATTGAGGTCTGGGCTTTGATTTGGCCATTCCAAGACATTTAAATGTTTCCCTTTAAACTATTCCATTGTGGCTTTAGGAGTATTTTTTAGGTTCAGTCGGGTCACAGCGGGAAGGTTCTGGGTTCGAGCCCAGCAGCTGATGGGGGCCTTTCTGTGTGGAGTTTGCATGTTCTTCCTGCATCTGTGTGGGTTTCCTTCAGGTGCCCCAGTTTCCCCCATGGTTAAAAAAAACATGCAGTTAGGTTAACTGGCTACTCTAAATTTTTTGAGTGTGTAGAAAGGAACTGGCCACCCTCCTGCTGCAATTCTGGCCAAGTCAACCAAACATGGTTCACCTCAAGTCCAGATCAGGTTCAGCAGTGATAATGATGATGATGTTTGTATCTTTGTCAACGACATGTGGTGTTCAGACATAAAGACCATCTGCAAACTGTTCATCTGATATAGAACTGTTATTAGTGACATGTAAACCTTTATCTACTGAGGGAGTTTCCTGCTGTTTATACTGGCTGTTTACATTCCGGCACAGAGATATACCACTCAATATACCACCTAGATGTGTAATTTCCAAAGAGAGGGAAAAAAAAAAACATCCTCAATCATATTTACAGCAACATGAGGGGTGCTTACAAGGCAGTGCTTCAGATGCTTTGGGTGATCCCCAAGTATGCCTAAGGATTACTCTTGGTGAATTACAAGTAAAATATTGGGGTTTCCAAGCCTCAAAAACACCATCATACTCCACCTCTATGCCAACAGGTTATTTGGAAACTCTGCAAGAATAAAGCCTTTTTTGTCAGTTAGCCACAAACTACTTTTTCAAACCTGAAATGGAACCACACCTTTGACTGAAACCGTGTTCTCTGGTCTGATGGAACAAAAATTGAGCTTTTTGTCAATAAACACACAAGCTGAGTTTGGTGTAAAAAGATGGATGGCTATAATGGAAAGAACCTGATCCCAACTGTAAAATATGGTGGAGGCTCTGATGTTTTGGGGCTGTTTTTCCTCCAAAGGCCCTGGAAACCTTATTAGGGTCCATGGCATCATGGACTCCATGAAATACCAGGGCATTTTAAATCAGAATCTGGCTCCTCTGCCAGGAAACTAAAACTGGGTCATCACTGGATCTTCCAGCAGGACAATGATCCAAAGCATATGACCAAATCAACACAATAATGGTTCACGGAGCACAGAATCAAGATTCTGCCCTGGCCATCTCAGTCCCCTGAGCTGATTGGAGGTTATAGAAAGTATTAAATGGAGTTGTACCAATAATAGTAGCATATGTTCTTTACAAGAGGTGCCAATAATCATGGCGGGAACTGGATTGTTACCACTGGTCAATAACAGCATTATTTTTATACAGTCCAGTGCCCAATGCCTCTTTAACTATACATGTTTACTATCATTGTTCTTTATTAATATTTTAATTGCACTATAGCCTACCTACTTAACATATGTGCTTGTATACATGCTGATTATAATACACTGTATATCATACTCAATCCTGCAGTGCAATTTATAACACTTTGTTACTGATGGTGATAGAAAGGAATGCAGAGTAAAAAGTATAACTTTTTTTGTGCAGATAACAATAAACTCCTGAGGACATTATCAGGGAATCAGAGAGATAAGAGGATGCTAAACCATCAGGAGATTAAAAAAAAACTCATAAAATGTTACTATCAGTTCTGTAGGAAACAACCAGACAGTGGAGTGATGTTAAAACTGGTCTAATATGAATTTGTTTTCTTGTGTTAATATCCTTACTGCTGCATTTTACTCAAGTTGTAGTTTATTCATTGTAGAAGTAGGGAGTCTTGTGAGCCATGCTGTCACAGTCTTCTGTTTTTCCATTTCCCTTTCCTGTGTCCTCTCTCTCTCTCTCTCTCTCTCTCTCTCTGTCTGTCTACCTGTTTTTGTGTCTGTGTTGGAAATGGTGCTCCACAGTTTCCCGGATTTCCTGGTTATGGATCAGCCAGCACACCTGACATCCATCAACTCATAAACCCCAGCAGCATAAATACCCCAGTTTCCCAGCAACTTGCCCCTATTTTGTTGTTTCTCCCAATGTGATAGACTATGTTCTCAGGCACTTAGAATGCCCAGTCTAAGGGTTTTTGGGTATCTAGTATATACAGTAGTTGTCTTAAGAAAGCCATGTAATAAAACAAAAAAGACAATCAATGTAAAGGTACAGAGAAAGAATAAAGCACCATTATCCTAGATGTGTGAAAAGGAAGCTCTATAGTCCTTCATAGAAAGGAATGGACTCAACAAGCCTCAGTGGGTAGAATGTTTTATTCTTTTATGTTTTGAAGACGAAATCTGCAGGGTCTGGTGGCTGCTATGATGTGACTGGGGAAGATGACTGATCATATGGAGATATTCAGCTGTGTATACTGAACAAACTCTCAACATTGTGGACCACAATGGAAACAAGTTTTTATGCTTTTTTGTGTCATCCCTGCCACACCTGTACCGTTTTTATTGTACGTTTATGGCAAAAATAAACAAAACAAAAACGTGTGACTGATCATGATTGTCAACTCCAGCACTGAAGCTTTGTCAGAAAGTTCTGCTTTATCAGTTTCCAATGATTCCTCATTGAGGGAGAGATCAGGGTGGATGGACAACTAAACAAGTAAAAAATGTCATCAGTGTATTGTGGGATCTGATCACTGAACCCAGTGACTTAGTCTGTAAAATGGGTGAACTGAGCTCTGCAGAAGGTTGTGTGTAAACTTTGGACCATGATCACAAGCTTTATTGCACAACTCAGATTTTTTTTTTTCTGAGCATTCAAATTCATAACCAAGTGACTGATATGTCTTTAAAATAAATGCACCTGTCTCCCAAACACAATGCCTTCTTAGGCAGTTGCTTCTGTAATGACTTTCTGTATTCCTTCAAGTTTTGCTTGAATTGGTTCTCCAAATAATACACTTTGCTGTCTTTCTGATTCATAGACTCGGTCACTTTCTGTCCTTCATTGTTTTGCTGAGACTGGATGATAGACATGGGCTCATGTATGACCTGTGGCCTAAAGGTTAGAGAAGCAGCTTTGGGACCAAAAAGTCACCAGTTTATTCCCTGGACCAGCAGGAATGGCCAAAGTGTCCTTGAGCAAGACCAACCCTAGGCTGCTCTGGGTATGTTATCTGGATACAAGCATCTAAGTGCCTGTAATGTAACAATGGCTCAGGTCTGATCCGATTTTGGTGTCCATATAGTCCTGTGTCACAGTAAGACAGGAAGTTAGATTCATGTCACTTCACTCTGCTAATGTGAACCATTATAATGTGCACTTCAAGAGTGGTGGGTTATTTAGGCTAATCCATGTTAGGCTAAACAATATTCCATCAGTTTCTATCACTGGATAATTATCAAACATGTGATGGCCACAGCTGCACAGAGTAAGATTATCCTATATTCTACCTTTGCACCTTACTAGTTTGCTGCACAGTCTATCCTTTAGTCATCTATATGATCATACTCAAATAATTGACAAGTTTGTTTGACTTGCAATTTACTTGCTTTAACCATACATTTTTATATGGAGTGCACACATTAAACTGTAGGGTTGCAAAAGTGATATTTGTCACTAATCATGTATTTCTTTGAGTTATCTTGAGCATTGGGGGTGGTTCCTTCCTGGTTGGGCAGAAGGTGTGGTGAAGGGCTGAGGAGACTTAAATCTTGGAGCCTGCTTGTTAAGCCTTACCATGTATCACCATGTGCCCGAGGGGGGAATTTTGGCTTTAGTTTTGCTTTCAGTTTGTAGTGTGTTTATTTTTGTTTACCCTTTCTGTGTTTGGTTTGGCCAAGCCACTATATCTGTTCCCTTTTTTCACTGTGGAAAATCAGTTTTGTTCAGTTGTCATGGTAGATGTTTGTCTTGGGTCAAGTTATAATTTCACCTTTTTATCAGCCTAATTATTAACTTTGTTTTTTGTGAGCTTTTTTTTTGAGTAAATAAAACCCTGCCTTTTGAAC
Source organism: Neoarius graeffei (assembly GCF_027579695.1). NCBI lineage: Eukaryota > Metazoa > Chordata > Actinopteri > Siluriformes > Ariidae > Neoarius > Neoarius graeffei. The sequence continues at coordinate 90,923,614 of NC_083577.1, forward strand.
CAAAAACTCCTGTCCTTTTTCCTCGCTGTTTGGTCCCTGATAATTGTGATAATTGAAGGGGGAACTTTGGATTTTTTTTTTTTTAATAACCTGGGCCCACTTTTCCCATTACTGTGGGTCTAAATGTTTAGTAAAGACAAACAATTGAAGTTGCTTCAGTATTGTTATAACTCTATAACCAGCAGCCACAAAACGGCAGTACAATGTACAGTGGGGCAAAAAAATATTTAGTCAGCCACGAATTGTGCAAGTTCTCCCACTTAAAAAGATGAGAGAGGCCTGCAATTTTCATGATAGGTATACCTCAACTACGAGAGACAAAATGGGGGGAAAGAATCCAGGAAATCACATTGTAGGATTTTTAATGAATTAATTGGTAAATTCCTTGGTAAAATAAGTGTTTGGTCACCTACAAACAAGCAAGATTTCTGGCTCTCACAGACCTGTAACAACTTCTTTAAGAGGCTCTTCTGTCCTCCACTCATTACCTGTATTAATGGCACCTGTTTGAACTCGTTATCAGTATAAAAAGACACCTGTCCACAACCTCAATCAATCACACTCCAAACTCCACTATGGCCAAGACCAAAGAGCTGTCAAAGGACACCAGAAACAAAATTGTAGACCTGCACCAGGCTGGGAAGACTGAATCTGCAATAGGTAAGCAGCTTGGTGTGAAGAAATCAACTGTGGGAGCAATTATTAGAAAATGGAAGACATACAAGACCACTGATGATCTCCCTCAATCTCGGGCTCCATGCAAGATCTCACCCCATGGGGTCAAAATGATCACAAGAACGGTGAGCAAAAATCCCAGAAGCACACGGGGGGACCTAGTGAATGACCTGCGGAGAGCTGGGACCAAAGTAACAAAGGCTACCATCAGTAACACACTACGCTGCCAGGGACTCAAATCCTGCAGTGCCAGACGTGTCCCCCTGCTTAAGCCAGTACATGTCCAGGCCCGTCTGAAGTTTTCTAGAGAGCATTTGGATGATCCAGAAGAGGACTGGGAGAATGTCATATGGTCAGATGAAACCAAAACAGAACTTTTTGGTAAAAACTCAACTTGTCGTGTTTGGAGGAGAAAGAATGCTGAGTTGCATCCAAAAAACACCATACCTACTGTGAAGCATGGGGGTGGAAACATCATGCTTTGGGGCTGTTTTTCTGCAAAGGGACCAGGACGACTGATCCATGTAAAGGAAAGAATGAATGGGGCCATGTATCGTGAGATTTTGAGTGAAAACCTCCCTCCATCAGCAAGGGCATTGAAGATGAAATGTGGCTGGGTCTTTCAGCATGACAATGATCCCAAACACACCGCCCAGGCAACGAAGGAGTGGCTTCGTAAGAACTATTTCAAGGTCCTGGAGTGGCCTATCCAGTCTCCAGATCTCAACCCCATAGAAAATTTTTGGAGGGAGTTGAAAGTCCGTGTTGCCCAGTGACAGCCCCAAAACATCACTGCTCTAGAGGAGATCTGCATGGAGGAATGGGCCAAAATACCAGCAACAGTGTGTGAAAGCCTTGTGAAGACTTACAGAAAACGTTTGACCTCTGTCATTGCCAACAAAGGGTATATAACAAAGTATTGAGATGAACTTTTGTTATTGACCAAATACTTATTTTCCACCATAATTTGCAAATAAATTCTTTAAAAATCAGACAATGTGATTTTTCTGGATTTTTTTTCTCATTTTGTCTCTCATAGTTGCGGTATACCCATGATGAAAATTACAGGCCTCTCTCATCTTTTTAAGTGGGAGAACTTGCACAATTGGTGACTGACTAAATACTTTTTTGCCCCACTGTATTTCTACAGGGAAGCTATTTGTATCAAAGTAAACTGCTTGTTTTGGTCACTGACCGACTCTGTGTCAAGTCTGACAATATGGAAAGATCCCTACAGAGATGCATCTGCATGTGTTTACCTCAATAACTGTAAAGAAACTGTAGAAAATGACTGATTGTTTCTACACCTTGTTTTATTTCTCTTCAGATCACAGACGCAGGGAGTCATTCAGTGCCTGTGATTATCACACAAGGGCCATGTTCTGACCTTTACAGAAGTAATGAATGATTTTGTGGAGTCTACTTCCAAAGTCATGCCTGAATATCTAGTTGGTAATGGGATCAAGTGTCCTTTTTGTAAACATCAGAAAACAGCACTGTGTGCTAATCAATGACAGGCACTGAATGGGTGCTGTGTCACAAACTGGAAGAAGAGAAAGGTGATATTGATGTTTTGACCCATAGAATTACAATCTACCACTATTTTGTGGTTGACAGTGTTTTAACTTGATACTTGAAATTGTTCCATTGTTTTTTTTTTTTTTTTTACTAGTAAAAATTTGAACCCAAAAAGGTGGGGGGAATAGGTCTCAGGTTAAAAAAAAAATCCAGAAGTTTCCCTTTAATGTTGTACTGTCCTTACAGATAAAACTTGGTTAGCTGAATATCAGCAAAGGTCCTCTCTTCACTGTCAGTTGGAGATATTAAAACTGAATGGTTCTGATGGCACACTGCAGTAATTAACAGCTCCATGTGGCTTATCAGGCTGTGCGTGTTTTATGAGTGTTTCTGTAGTTAACATTCATTTTTTTAAAGTACTACTTATCAGAGGTTAATTATCCTTACCATTCTAACTGACTCATTAATTAAAAACTAAAAATAATGAGTAGAATCTTGATGCCTACATTTGGCTAATCAGCAATGTCATAAAATAATGAAATAATCATAATGCACAACATGGAAGATAGAATTGTGGCTTGGATTTAAGAGCTAAAACAGTTAACTTTTTTTTTTAATTTTCCAAAATTGAATCTAAGAATTAAACATTCAAAACAATGTGTTCCACCATTTTAAGGAACAATCTAACTTTACAAGTTTTATTTACTGCATTTTGCTCTTAAATGAGTAACAGGGTTGGGTTTTTAGTATAGAAATGGCAAATACAAAAAAGGTGGTGAACTAGCATCTGCTAACGATTAGATCAAATTCTAATTTACTGAAAATGTGTCCTAGTAATTTACCTTTAATCTAGTTTGGGTAACAGACTGAGGTCACTCTGAAAATACAGCCCGATCACAATATTATTGATACAATGAGATGGGGTCACTATGAACTTTTGAAACAGAGTGAAATTTTCAGATTCACCTTTCTGACTGTGATTCTGGATTTCTCATGAGGTGAATGTGTTCAGGTAACAGGGCTGTGTGAATAATGAAGAGATCCATATATTTAACATGGAGAAAACAAAAGTCTTGGCAAAATCCATTGGCTAACCTACTGTACCATCAAGCTGGAGGGAAACACTAGAAGTAGTGGATGATTTCCAACACCTTGGTGCTTTTGTGAACGATATTCTCCATGATTTCAAGCACTATAGGGCTAAAGCATAGTCAGCCTTTTGGAAGCTTAAACATCTGGAAATCCAAAGCTCACTTCAGCCTCAAAGTAAAGCTCTTTAACACTTCTATTCTCAGTGTCTTCTTGTACAATACAGAATTGTATATAATCAAGGAGTCCCTTGAGAAGATCAGTGTCTTCTGAACTCAATGTCTCTGAATAATTCTGAACATCAAATATATATATATATATATATATATATATATATATATAAAGCAAACAGGAATGAATCCCCAGATAGAGACAGTAATTCATTGTCAGCTGTCTTTTATTGGTCACTAAATCAGGAGGAATGAATGCAATCTCATCCAGCAGTACTGTCTGTGTGGGCCATCTCATGGCCATTTGAAGCAGAAGAAGACCAAATTCAAACTCCTTGCAATATTTTGCAAAACTTCTAAGCAACAATGTTATGCTGGATGAGAGGGAAGTGCGGATTGCTGCCAAGGATCAGGTCTTATGGAGGTCAAAATTTAAAGCCGCCTCATATTTTTCTAGCACAAGATGAGACTGAGCCAACCAAGAGTCTATCCATATTCACTGGATATGAGCAATCACGCGCTCTGTTTGGCTACTGTACTATGAGGATATCAGGTCATATACCATGAGTAGAGAAAAACGAAATGGCAGAGCGCATCAAGTCAGATATATCACTTTATCAAGTATTTAAAAGAAACAGAGCAAAATAAAAGAATATAGGGTTTTTAATTTTCCCCCACAATCGCTCCTGTTCCACACTCCAGCCCAGCTGGTGGCAGTAATGCACCTTTAAGTTGGTTTGCTAACTGCCACCCTCCCCTCCCCTCAAAAAAATGGCAGAGCGTGTTACTGAACCAACTGAGGACTAAATATAAAAAATCTACTTGAAAATAAAACTCCAAAAAAGCAACAAAATATGGAATAAAATTATTTGTTGGTAAGAACAGATTTTAATTTTTCAAGAATTATTGCATTTTTCACAAATTGATCCTGTAATTTTCAAGTTTGTTTACATTCTAAGCAGAAACGATTTTGTTGGACATTTTGTATAAAGTTTTTTTTTTATTTATTTGCAAAAAATGCAAATAAAAATGCTCCATTTCTCAAAACCCAGTGAATGTGGATAGAATAAGTTATTCCACTCAATGTCATTGTACATGGCTTATAGACAACTCAGTGCTACATGAATCGTCGGCTATCAGCTCATGTATGACTCTTTCAGGGATAAATATACTACTACTCATGAAAAAGGATGTCTCAAGCATGAAAAATATCAATGTAAAAACAGAGCTATTATGTATTTTATTGATTATTTTTGAAGATAAAGTGGAGTTACACTGGCCTGGTATGAAAAGATTTTTTTTATTGATTTATCTGAAACAGGCACTCAAGTCAAGTTTATTTGTATAGCGCTTTTAACAATGAACATTGTCATAAAGCAGCTTTACAGAATTTGAACTACTTAAAACATGAGCTAATTTTATCCCTAATCTATCCCCAATGAGCAAGCCTGTGGCAAGGAAAAACTCCCTCAGATGACATGAGGAAGAAACCTTGAGAGGAAACAGACTCAAAAGGGAACCCATCCTCATTTGGGCAACAACAGACAACATGACTATAACATTTAACAGTTTTAACATAAAGTCAGTTCTGTTAATGTTATAACTCTTCATTGATGGAAACTTGAGTGCAAAACTGTTCATGACAACTTCAGTCCTTAAGTTAGCAAGTCAACTGTAGTCCTCAGCCAAACATTACTGTAAGTGTCCAGAGCATCCTCGAGGTGTGATTTTCAACTGTCCACATGGGGCCGTCCTCCACAGGAGCAATGCGATAAGACTCCAACAAGACACAGGGCACCAGGATGGATCAAGCAGGTCCGAGGGTCAGAAGAGGTCAGCATCTCGATCCCAGGACCAACATGTAACTCAGAGGGACAGATTTTTTTTTTTTTTTGCGGGGGAGAAAACACAGGTTGTTAGGTATGCCCAATGTCACCTGAATAAGTCGGAACAGTATACATATTGCACTGAGTACAAGCAGGGACTCCAGCAAAACTAACGATGACAGCATAACTAAAAAGGGAGAGCCAGAAGGTAACACAGGCATGAGGGAACCCCAGGACATAAAGCAGCCAGCCACTACACCGTCAACAAACTTGAGTGAGCAAACGAGTGGGGACTGACAGCATCCATACATCCCAGTTTACTAAAACACTATGTGTGACAACCCTTCAGATCTACACCTTTACCTCATAAACAACATTAACACAAGGCTTGACTAAACATATGTTTTCAGCCTAGACTTAAATGCTGAGACTGTGTCTGATTCCCAAACATTACTTGGAAGGCTGTTCCATAACTGTGGGGCTTTGTAAGAAAAGGCTCTGCCCCCTGATGTAGCCTTCACTATACGAGGTACCAGCAGATAGCCTGCACCTTTTGATCTAAGTAGGCGTGGCGGGTCATAGAGGAGCAGAAGTTCACTCAGGTACTGTGGTGCGAGACCATTTAGTGCTTTAAAGGTCAATAGTAGTACTTTATAATCAATACGAAATTTGATTGGGAGCTAATGCAGTGTGGATAAGACAGGGGTGATGTGGTCATATTTTCTAGTTCTAGTAAGGACTCTTGCTGCTGCATTTTGAACTAACTGGAGCTTGTTTATGCACTTATTGGAACATCCAGACAGTAAGGCGTTACAATAATCCAACCTGGAGGTAACGAAAGCATGAACTAGTTTTTCCGCGTCATGTAGTGACATTAAATTTCTTATCTTAGCAATATTTCTGAGATGAAAGAAAGCTATCCGGGTAATGTTATCAATGTGAGTTTCGAATGAAAGACTGGGGTCAATAATCACCCTGAGGTTTTTTACTACTGCACGTGAAGAAACAAAGGCCATCCAGAGTTACTGTGTAATCAGAAAACTTACTTCTAGCTATATGTGGTCCTAGTACAAGTACTTCAGTCTTGTCAGATTAAGCAGAAGGAAATTAATGAGCATCCAGTGTCTAATGTCCTTAACACATTCCTCAATTCTATTAAGCTGGTGTCTCTCATCAGGTTTTGCAGAAACATGCAACTGTGTCATCAGCATAACAGTGGAAACTAATACAATGTTTATGAATAATATCACCCAGGGGTAACATGTATTCATAAATTAAAATTGTGACCACAGCAGGAACCCATAGGCTTCAGGTTCTGTTCCTCTTCTTCTTCTGTTCCTCTTCCAGCCACCTCCACCAGCTCTTCCAGGGAAATACCAAGGCATTCCCAGGCCAGCTGAGATATGTAATCTCTCCAGTGTGTCCTGCGTCTGCCCCGGGGTCTCCTCCTAGTGGGGCATGCCCAGAAAACCTCCCTTGGGAGGCTTCCAGGGGGCATCCTAACAAGGTGTCTGAACCATCTCAACTGATTCTTTTCAATGTGGAGGAGCAGCGGTTCTATGCTGAGTCTCTCCCGAATGACCAAGCTCTCATCCTGTCTCTAAGGGAGAGCCCAGCCACCCTGTGGAGAAAACTCATTTCTATTGCTTGTATCTGCAATCTCATTCCTTCGGTCACTACCCATAGCTCGTGACCATAGGTGAGAGTGGGAACGTAGATGGACCAGTAAATTGAGAGCTTTGCCTTTTGGCTCAGCTCTCTCTCTACCACAACAGACCAGTTTAGCATCTGCATGACTGCTGACGCTGCTCTGATCTTTCTGTCCAAAAAAAGAGTAACACCACTGAGTGGAGCATATTTGAACATCTTGACCTACAGGAGCACACAGAGACTGTTCTGTTCTACATAAAGAACAGCACTGACAGTGTTACTGTGGTGAAGCGCATCCGGATCTACCCCAACCAAAAACCATGCATGACCTCGGATGTCCGGACACTCCTGAGAACCCGAAACTCTGCCTTCAAGTCAGGTGACAGAGAACAGTATAGCGTGGTGAGGGCAGAGCTGCGGAGAGGCATCAAAGCTGCTAAGACTGCTCATAAGAGGAAAGTGGAGGACCATCTCACCAACAATAACCCGAGGCTGGTGTGGCAGGGGCTACAGAGCATCACCAGCTACAAAGGCTCCACACCAGTCACTACCATCGCTGATGCATCGCTGGCTGAGGAATTAAACAGTTTCTTCTCCTGCTTCGAAGCAGAGGCTCCACACACAGCTCCACAACCACCACAGACCTCCAGTCACAGCACACTCACACTCCAGGAACACCAGGTGAGGCAGGTGCTGAAGACTGTGAACATAAGGAAAGCAGCTGGACCAGATGGTGTACTCGGAAAAGTACTCTGTGCCTGTGCTGACCAGCTAGGGGGAGTCCTGACCAGGTTGTTCAACCTCTCACTGTCACAGGCTACTACCCCCCAGTGCCTGAAATCAGCTGCCATCATCCCTGTCCCAAAGACTCCTGCCCCAAAGTGTCCCAATGACTACAGACCTATTGCCTTAACATCAGTAGTCATGAAATGCTTTGAGAGGCTCATCCTTCACCACATCAAGGACTGTCTCCGCTCAAACCTGGACCCACATCAGTTCACCTACAGAGCTAACAGATCGACAGAGGATGCCATTGCTATAGCTCTGCACACAGCACTCAGCCACCTCGAGCAGCCAGGGAACTACGTCAGGATGCTCTTCATAGACTTCAGCTCAGCATTTAACACCATTATTCCTGACATCTTGGTAGAAAAGCTGATTAACATCGCTCTCTCCACCTGTGCCTGGATCAAGGACTTCCTGACTGACCGCCCTCAAATGGTTAAGGTAGGCACCACCTACTCCTCCACCCTGACCCTCAGCACAGGATCTCCTCAGGGCTGTGTGCTGAGCCCTCTCCAGTATTCCCTGTATACTCATGACTGCACACCCATCCACCCCTCCAATACCATCATTAAATTTCCAGATGACACCACGGTCATTGGCCTTATCAGTGGAGGGGATGAGACTGTATACAGGGATGAGGTCAGCATGCTGGCAGGTTGGTGTTCTGCACACAACCTGCTGCTCAACACCAGTAAAACTAAGAGATGGTGATTGACTTCAGGAAACGCAGGGGGGATCCAGCCCCACTGAGCATCAATGGAGACTGTGTCCAGTGGGTGTCCTCCTTCAGGTTCCTTGGGACACATAGCTGAGGACGTCTCCTGGACTGCCAACACATCCATGGTGGTAAAGGTCCGACAGCGACTCCACTTCCTAAGGATACTCAGAAGGAACCATCTGGAGGAGAAACTGTTAGTGGCCTTTTACCACAGCACCATCAAGAGTGTCCTGACATACTGCATTACAACTTGGTACACCAACTGCTCTGTAGCAGAAAGAAAGAACCTTCAGAGGGTCATTAAAACTGCACAACACATCACTGGCAGTCCCCTACCCTCGCTAGAAGACATTGCTAGCACATGGTGTCTCAGGAGAGTGAGGGCAATCACTGCTGACCCCTCACACCCGGGACAGCACCTGTTTTACCCTCATGCCCTCTGGCAGGAGATACAGGTGCCTCAAAAGCAGGACAAACAAACTTAACAGTTTCTTTCCCTGGGCCATCAGGTCCCTGAACTCATAAGAGACTGTATGCTAGTGTAATGTGTAAATGATATAAGTTCGCGCCGAGTCCTTTTTCCCGCGAGTGCCGGCGTTAATTACTAATCCTTTTTTAACTTTTTTTCTATAAATAAATTTCCAGTATCCTCTTCATTTTTATTATACTGTCGCTTTAATTTTTGTACTTTTCACTTTCGCTTTCCTTTTTCCGTTTTTTTTTCCCCGTTTTTTTCTCTTTCTTTTTTCGGAAGAACGCCGAGACCGGAAGCTTTCTTTTTCTCTCCTCCTGTGTAAAGTCCACAAGCGGAGGCCATCTGATCTGCTTTAATATCAACAGATCTTCATTTAAGGTACGTGAATCTTTTCATCATGGCACACCTTCAGCCTGTTCAGTGTGCTGAGTGCAGGATGTTTAGTCATTCTTCCTCCGTCACTAGCGATAGCTCTATTAGCTTTACTTGTGATAAGTGCAGATTAGTTAGCTCTCTGACGGAGAAGATTTCAGTGCTAGAAGCGCGTGTCCAGGCTTTAGAGCAGGTTAGTGAGCGTGAGAACAGTGTAGTTTCTGTTAGGGAAAGTCTGGACGCCCTAGGTGGAGTTAGTAATCCCCCAACTCCGGCATTAGAGCCCTTACAGCGGGGCGAATGGGTGACAGCTCGGCGGCATAAGCGTAGAGCCAAAGCTACCGCTGAGGCTCGCCAACGGGAGCACCACTCCTCTCCGCGTCACGTGTCGAACAGGTTTGCTCTCCTTAGTGATGCACCCACTGAGAAACCTGAAAGAGCTCTGGTTATAGGGGACTCTATCATACGGCACGTGAAATTAGCTCAGCCTTTAGGGGCACCAGCAGCTTTAGTCAGGTGTATACCGGGAGCCAGGGCGCCGGACATAGCAGGTAATCTTAGGGTCCTAGGCAAGCACAGGTTCTCAAAGATAGTTATCCATGCAGGAGCTAATGATATACGCCTTCGTCAGTCTGAGGTTACTAAGAGTAACTTTGTAGAGGTGTTTAAATTAGCGAAGGCGATGTCCGATGCTGTAGTATGCTCTGGCCCCATCCCAATGCGGCGTGGCGATGTAGCTTACAGCAGGTTATGATCGCTGAACTGCTGGCTGTCCAGGTGGTGCTCTGAAAACAGTGTGGGCTTTATAGATAATTGGGCTAATTTTGAGGGCACTGCTGGCCTGTTAGGGCGGGACGGTATCCATCCCACTCGGGAAGGTGCTGCTCTCATTTCCTGCAGCATAGGTCATAGTCTCAGAACAGGCCTAGTTAATTTCTGACAATCCAGAGCCAAGGCCAGGGAGCAGACGAACAGGCTAAACCGACTGTCTGCTAGCTGCACAGAGTCGTCACTCAGGGCCCACTACATCGAGACTGTGTCTGTTCCCCGAGCTCAACAAAAAGGTAGAAATTTTCAGAGAGTTTGTTCCAGTAACCTAATCAATATAAAATTAGATCAGACTGACTGTACAGCTGCTGCCAGCACCTTTGATCTAAAGGTGGGGCTATTAAATATTAGATCTCTTACATCTAAAGCGCTAATGGTTAATGAACTCATTACTGATCAGGAGTTTAATGTACTGTGTTTAACAGAAACATGGATTAAGCCAAATGAATATAACATTAAATGAAGCGAGTCCTCCTGGATACAGTTATATACACCAGCCTCGTCTAATTGGCAGAGGAGGAGGCGTCGCGGTTATTTATAACGATTATCTAGGTGTAACACACAAACCTGGTTATAAATTTAATACATTTGAAGTTCTTCATACTCATATAATGTATGTAGCCTCGAAAAATAAGTCTACCCAGTTAATTCCATTGCTTATTATTTACAGGCCCCCGGGGCCATATTCTGAGTTTCTTTCTGAATTGGCAGATTTTATCTCAGATTTGGTTATTTCCTTAGACAAAGCTTTAGTTGTCGGAGATTTTAATATTCACTTCGATAACCCAGAAGACCCTTTAAAAACAGCGTTTGTGTCCATCTTAGATTCAGTCGGGATTAATCAGAATGTCATAGGACCGACCCATAATGGTGGTCACACCCTTGATCTAATACTAACATTCAGATTAAACGTAGACAATATAGTCATACTTCCACAGTCTGAAGTTATCTCAGATCATTGTCTCATCTCATTCAAAATATGTCTGAGTAATAATATATGCACCTCACCACGCTACTGTATTAAACGTACTTTCATGTCAACTACTGCACAGAGCTTTATAAATGATCTCCCAGAGCTGTCAACTTTGATTGGGTCACTGTCAGCCCCTGCAGAACTTGATCAGGCAACTGAATGCTTAGAGTCAACATTCCGCCATACTTTAGATAATGTAGCTCCTCTAAAAAGGAAAATGGTCAGAGACAAAAAATTAGCACCCTGGTATAATGATGACACTCGCACATTAAAACAGACCACTCGAAAATTGGAACGTAAATGGCGTCAAACAAAATTGGTAGTGTTCAAATTAGCTTGGAAGGAGAGCTTCCTGAAGTATAGAAAAGCTCTTAGTGCTGCGAGATCAACATATTTCTCCTCCCTAATAGAAGATAACAAAAATAATCCTAGATTCCTATTTAATACTGTAGCAAAATTAACCAGGAATAAGTCCACTATAGACACATGCACACCTGCAGTATGTAGTAGCAACGACTTCATGAATTTTTTTAATGACAAAATTGAGAATATCCGACAAAAAATTCAAACTACTAATTTAAGGTTAGACAATGAAAGTGACCTTGTAGTTAACAATATAACTGTATCAGATCATCAGTTAGAATGTTTTACTCCCCTAAAAGAAACTGAATTACTTTCATTAATCTCTACATCAAAAGCCTCAACTTGCGTACTAGATCCCTTACCTACACATCTATTCAAACAGATAATGCCTGGAGTAATTGAACCGCTTCTAAAAATAATAAATTCTTCTCTTATGATTGGCTATGTACCCAAATCCTTTAAACTAGCAGTTATCAAACCCCTGATTAAAAAACCTGACCTTGATCCCTGTCAGCTGTCCAATTATCGGCCAATATCAAACCTCCCCTTTATCTCCAAGATCCTTGAAAAAGCTGTGGCACAGCAGTTATGCTCATATTTACATAGGAATAACATCCATGAAATGTATCAGTCAGGATTTAGACCTCATCATAGCACAGAGACAGCACTGGTTAAAGTAGTAAACGACCTACTGTTGGCGTCTGATCAGGGCTGTGTCTCGCTACTTGTGTTGCTTGACCTTAGTGCAGCATTTGATACCACTGATCATTCCATTCTTCTGGATAGACTAGAAAATGTTGTGGGAGTTAAGGGAATGGCCCTCTCCTGGCTCAGGTCTTATCTAACTGATCGTTATCAGTATGTTGATATAAATGGTGATATTTCTAGGCGTACCGAGGTAAAGTTTGGTGTTCCACAAGGTTCTGTCTTGGGTCCACTGCTTTTTTCTCTATATATGTTACCTCTGGGCGATATTATTCGTAAACATTGTATTAGTTTCCACTGTTATGCTGATGACACACAGTTGTATGTCTGCAAAACCTGATGAGAGACACCAGCTTAATAAAATTGAGGAATGTGTTAAGGATATTAGGCACTGGATGCTTATAAATTTCCTTCTGCTTAACTCTGACAAGACTGAAGTACTTGTGCTAGGACCACATACAGCTAGAAGTAAGTTTTCTGATTACACAGTAACTCTGTATGGCCTTTCTGTTTCTTCACGTGCAGCAGTAAAAGACCTCGGAGTGATTATTGACCCCAGTCTTTCATTCGAAACTCACATTGATAACATCACCTGGATAGCTTTCTTTCATCTCAGAAATATTGCAAAGATAAGAAATTTAATGTCATTGCATGATGCAGAAAAACTAGTCCATGCTTTCGTTACCTCCAGGTTGGATTATTGTAATGCCTTACTGTCTGGATGTTCCAATAAGTGCATAAACAAGCTCCAGTTAGTTCAAAATGCCGCAGCAAGAGTCCTTACTAGAACTAGAAAATATGACCACATCACACCTGTCTTATCCACACTGCATTGGCTCCCAATCAAATTTCGTATTGATTATAAAATACTACTATTGACCTTTAAAGCACTAAATGGTCTCGCACCACAGTACCTGAGTGAACTTCTGCTCCTCTATGACCCGCCACGCCTACTTAGATCAAAAGGTGCAGGCTATCTGCTGGTACCTCATATAGTGAAGGCTACATCAGGGGGCAGAGCCTTTTCTTACAAAGCCCCACTGTTATGGAACAGCCTTCCAAGTAATGTTCGGGAATCAGACACAGTCTCAGTGTTTAAGTCTCGGCTGAAAACATATCTGTTTAGTCAAGCCTTTTGTTAATGGTGTTTATGAGGTAAAGGAGTAGATCTGGAGGGTCCTCAGACAGAGTGTTTTGGTCAACTGGGATGTATGGATGCTGTCAGTCCCCACTCGCTTGCTCACTCGAGTTTGTTGATGGTGTAGTGGCTGGCTGCTTTATGTCCCGGGGCTCCCTCATGCCTGTGTTACCTTCTGGCTCTCTCCTTTTAGTTATGCTGTCATAGTTAGTTGCCGGAGTCCCTGCTTGTACTCAGTGCAATATGTATACTGTTCCTACTTATTCAGGTGACATTGGGCATACCTAACCACTTGTGTTTTCTTTCTCTCCCCCCCACCCCAAATCTGTCCCTCTGAGTTACATGGAGTCAACAGGAAATCTTTTGGTGGAGACGGTGGGGACCTCGACTGGCTATCGTAGCCTGCAGGGAATCGGCCGTCAGACATTCTGTCGCATGTCCCAGACCCGGTGAAACGTAACTGAATTGTCTTGGCCAGGCCTAAGGGTCCCATCTGCATCTCATCATTGCTGAGGAGTGTGCTCCCATCACCCAATCAAGCATCCAGCCAGAGCAGGTCATGATATATTTTTTACCATATTAACATGCCATTGTATGTTATGCTTGATGTAAAGACTCTCGTCTCTGCGAGCCTACCACACAGATTTAATACTTGTCATTTTTAGGGCATACCTAACAATGTGTTTTCTTTCTCTCTCTCTCTTCCCTCCCCCCCATCTGTCCCTCTGAGTTACATGTTGATCCTGGGATTGAGATGCTGGCCTCTTCTGCCCCTCGGACCTGCTTGATCCATCCTGGTGCCCTGTGTCTGGTCGGAGTTTTATCACCCCACTCCTGTGAAGGACGGCCCCATGAGGACAGTTGAGGGTTATACCTGTTAAAACTGTTAATATTATAGTCAGGCTGTCTGTTGTTGCCCAAATGAGGATGGGTTCCCTTTTGAGTCTGGTTCCTCTCGAGGTTTCTTCCTCATGTCGTCTGAGGGAGTTTTTCCTTGCCACCGTCGCCACAGGCTTGCTCATTGGGGATAGATTAGGGATAAAATTAGCTCATGTTTTAAGTCGTTCAAATTCTGTAAAGCTGCTTTGCGACAATGTTTATTGTTAAAAGCGCTGTACAAATACACTTGATTTGATTTGATATAAATATGCATTCTTTTATTTCTATTTTACTTCTTATTTTACTGCTTTCTTTTAATATTTTACTGTTTTTTATATTTATTATGCACCGGCCGGAGAAGCACTGCAATTTCATTGTATACCTGATGTGCAATGACAAAGATTCTATTATCAACTCCAGCTCCCCCCTTACCCTCACTCGTGAACAAAACCTGGAGGTACTTAAACTCCTCCACTTGAGGTAACAACCCCCCCCCCCCCAGAGTAGGCAATCCACCCATTTTCGGCTGAGTGCCATGGCCACGGCCTTGGTGTTGCTGATCCCCAGCCCAGCCTCTTCACACTCTGCTGCAAACCATCCTGGCACATGGTGTAAGTCACAGATTGATGAAGCCAACAGGACCACATCATCCACAAAAAGCAGAGATGTAATCCTGCTGCCACCAAACCAGACACCCTCCACTCCTTGGCTGCGCTTAGAAATTCTGTCCATACGGTAAGTTATGAACAGAACTGGTGACAAAGGACAGCCCTGGTGGAGTCCAACATGCACCAGGAATGAGTCAGACTTACTGCCAGCAATGCGAACCAAACTCCTGCTGTGGTCCTACAGGGTCTGAATGGCCCGCAGTAGTGGGCCCTGAACCCCATACTCCTGAAGCACTCCCCACAGGGCACCACAAGGAACATGGTCGTAAGCCTTCTCCAGGTCCACAAAACACATGTAGACCGGTTAGGCAAACTCCCATGCAACCTCCAGTACCCTTGCAAGGGTAAAGAGCTGGTCCAGTGTTCCACAACCAGGACAAAACCCCACATTGTTCCTCCTGAATCCGAGGTTTGACTATTGACTGGACTCTCCTCTCCAGCACCCCAGCATAGGCTTTCCCAGGGAGGCTGAGAAGTGTGATCCCCCTATAGTTGGAACACACTCTCTGGTCCCCCTTTTTAAAAAGGGGGACCACCACCCCAGTCTGCCAATCCAGAGGCACTGTCCCTGACCTCCACACAATGTTGAAGAGGCAAGACAGCCCAACAATATCCAGTGCCTTCAGGAACTCAGGATGAATCTCATCCACCCCAGAGCCCAGCCATCGAGGAGCTTTTTAACCACCTCGGCAACCTCAGCCCCATGATGGGCAAATCTTCCCAAGCACCCTCATACTCTGCATCCTCCTCAGACAACATGAAGGTGGGATTGAGGAGATCCTCAAAGTATTCCTTTCACAATTGGATGATGTACCCAGTTGAGGTCAATAGCACTCCATCCTCACTGTAAACAGTAGGGACAGAGCACTGTTTTCCCTTCCTGAGCTGCCAGATGGTTTGCCAGAATCTCTTCGAGGCTGACTGAAAGTCACTTTCCATGGCCTCACCAAACTCCTCCCACACCCAAGTTTTTGCTACAGTGACTGCCATAGCTGCATTCCGCTTGGCCCGTTGATATCTGTCAGCTGCCTCTGGAGACCCACAGGCTAAGCAAGCCCGATAGGACTTCTTCAGCTTGATGGCTCCCTTCACCACAGGTGTCCACCAATGGGTTTGGGGATTACCACCATGACAAGCACCAACAACCTTGCAGCCTAAGCTCTGCATGGCCGCCTCAGCAATGGAGGTGCGGAACATAGTCCACTTGGACTCAATGTCCCCATCCTCCCCCGGTATGCAGTTGAAGTTCTGCTGGATGTGGCAGTTGAAGATTTGATGGACGGGAGCCTCCGCCAGACGTTCCCAGGATACCCTCACTACTTGTTTGGGCCTGCCCAGTCTGTCTGGCCTCCTCCCCCGCCATCTGATCCAGCTCACCACCAGGTAGTAATCAGTTGACTACCTGGTGGGCGCATGCGCATGCTGCGACCGGGAGAGGGTTGTTTCAGCATCCTATGTTTTATGTTGTGATCTTATGAATGTTTTTTTTTTAAATGTCTCTATGCTTTGATCATCATGTGCAAGTGCTTCTAGGCATTTTTCATATTTATCTGCTGGGATGGATCTGTTTATCCTTGTTGCATTATGGACTTTGTGGACTTTGAGCAACCTAGCACTGGGGGTTGGTGGGGTTGTACTCCCTGGTCCAAGGATACAATATACTCAGGATTTTCTGCTGCAGTGGACCACACAGATCCAAATCACTGAGTCAACTTCAGACTTTCATCTGACAGTTACCAGATGAGATCCGACGAGATGTCAATGTGAATCTTGGCAGCAATTACAAGAGGGGAACTAAAATACGGAAGCGGGGTAAAAGGGGAGGGGTCAGGCTGCACCTGAAGAAGCGGCAGCTTGCTCGTCTTCCCCTGCCCTCCCTGATCCTGGGAAATGCACAGTCTTTGCAGAATAAATTGGATGAGCTTCAAGAAAACGTTCGTTTCCTCCACGACTACAGGAACTGCATGGCCTTCACGCAGTCCTGGTTTACAGAGCAGGACTTGGATACTGATCTCTCTATTGATGGATTTGGAGTCCCATTCCACCAGGATCGGAATGTGGACATCATAGGGAAATCTCGGGGAGGGGGTGTGTGCATTTACATCAACAAGTGCTACTGCAGCTCTGTGATGGTGCGGGAAAGCCTCTGTTCACCTGATGTGGAACTCCTGTCAGTGTCACTCCGCCCATTCTACCTGCCCCGTGAATTCCCCCAAATATTCATCACAACTGTGTATATTCCCCCCCAAGTAAATCCGTCTTTTGCAACAAGCAATGTTTTTGAGGTAGTGCAGAAACTACAGTCAATGGCACCTGAAGCACCACATTTCATATTTGGAGATTTTAATCATGTATCACTGAAAAAGTCCTTAAAGAACTTTTATCAATATGTTACTTGCACAACTAGGAAGGACAAGACATTAGACCTCTGTTATGGTACAGTAAAGGGAGCTTATAAATCAATTCGGCTGCCTCCATTAGGTTCTGCTGACCACAATTGTGTGCTCCTTCTCCCTTAAAACTGCACTAAAAAGTGAAAAAATACAGACCAAAGAGGTCAAAATTTGGTCTGACGAATCGACTGCTTGTCTCCAAGGGTGTTTTGACTGCACCGATTGGGAGATGTTTAAAGACTCCTGCACAGACATTGATGAACTCACTGATGTGATTTGTTCTTATATGACTTTCTGTGAGAATATGATCATTCCCACCAAAAAGATCAAGGTGTACCCCAATAACCAACCCTGGATGTCCAAGGAAGTCAGGGTTCATCTACAGCAGAAGAGGCTGGCCTTTAATTGTGGGAGACCTTCTGAACATCAAGTAGCTAATAGAGAGCTGAGAAATGAAATTTCATGGGCTAAACAGAAATATAAAACTAAAGTAAAGTGTAAACTAGCAGATAAGAACCTTTTTGCTGCCTGGTCTGGTATGAAGACAATGGCAGGCATAAAACAGATGAAGGGCTCCTGCATTACTCTTGATGGTTTTGGGTCAAATTGGGATCTAGCCAGTGCTCTCAATAAATTTTATTTACAATTTGACCAGTTTGACTTCAGTGAGGAAGTTAAGAGTTTGAGAGATAATCTTAATGATGACCAACACTTAGTACTAGAACAAAGAAAAGTGGAAAAGTGTCTCCTCTCTCTCAAAACAAATAAAAGTCCTGGACCTGATAAAATAAGTGGAATCTTACTTAAGTCATGTGCAAGACAACTTAGTCCAATCTTTCATTACATTTTTAATGTATCACTGAGTCAGTAAAAGGTGCCCAGGCTGTGGAAACAAGCAGAGGTTATCCCTGTTCCTAAAGTCAGCAGACCCAAAACTCTGAATGATTTTAGACCGGTTGCCCTCACCTCTCTTTTAATGAAATCATTTGAGAAAATTAAGTCGGAGCTTCTAGAGAGGACTGCACATGCACTTGACTCCATGCAATTTGCTTACAGGGCCCACAGAGGCGTTGAAGATGCCACACTTACCCTGCTAAACCTTTTATTTAAACATCTGGAGGGGAACAAAACCCATGTTAGATTGACTTTTTTATTGATTTTTCATCGGCTTTTAAC